>NW_021369373.1:0-1071 GCF_001605985.2 Dendrobium catenatum
TTTAGATAACTCTGGTAAATTGTTTGAGTAATTGATTAACATTCTTTCCAAGTTAGATCTTGGGACGTGACAAGTCTTTTTGGTATCAGAGCAATGTTATTGGTAGAATGGATTATTACCAGAGTTGTAGGATTGGCTTGATAATTGGGTAGATTGGGTAGCTTTAAGAGCATCGTTGGCATACATCATTGCATATGTGTATCATTTGTTCTGAATTGTGTAGGTGAAAAGTTATGGATCCTCCGGCAGAATCCAGTGTACCGAATGAGCAACACAGCACAGCCCCAGTACCTTCAGAGAGTATGATGCAATTGGCTACAGCGATTGCACATGTAATGGGGGATGCTCAGAGCAAAATGAGTGGAAGTAAAGAGGAAGAAGTGGATAGACATATGCAAATGTTTCATAAGTTGAAGCCTTCATTGTTTAAAGGAGGTGTGGGACCCCAGGCTGCTGAGGATTGGATCCTGAGGATAGAAACGATTTTTGACAGCATGCAGTGTCCGGGGAATCGAAAAGTACCATTAGCTGTATTCCTGTTTGAGGGTGAAGCTGAGAGATGGTGGATCGGACAATAGAGAGAGAAATTCCAGGGGAAGACTAATGCTGAGATCACCTGGGACGAGTTCACTGCAGTGTTCAGGATGTGGTTTGTACCACCGTCAGCTCAGCGACAGATGCAGGAAGCTTTTATGAGATTGGAGCAAGGACGTAAGTCAGTGATGCAGTACGAGGCCGAGTTTACTGCACTTGCGAGGTACGCTGCTCATTTGATTCCTACTGCCGAGGAAAAGTGCTATAGATTTCTGTAAGGATTGAACAGAGAGCTGAGACATCCACTAGTACCCTTCCGAATACATGAGTTTTCTGAGCTAGTGGAGCTGGCCCGATTGATAGAGATTGATTTGGCGACACCGGTATCGAGGTACGAGGATACCAGGAGGAGGAGAGATGAGGTGCGACGATATGATTCTAGAGACAGAGATAGAGAGAAGAAAAGTAGATACGATAGTTCGAGGGGATCTGTATCGCGATCTGCATCAATAGTATCGTCTGGTAGTTCTGGAGCAT
>NW_021369374.1:0-1396 GCF_001605985.2 Dendrobium catenatum
CTGCTAGGGTTTTCTCCTTTAGCCTTCGCACCGTCTCCGATAGTTTCTCCTGGGTAAACTCTCTCCTTGTTCCATAATACCTGATTTTTCTTGCGATTAGTGTTTTGATGGTTGGTAATCGTTTAAGTGATCCTAGTTTTTTGGCGGGAAAGTTTACTTTGTGTTCTTTTAGGGATGCTCTGTCCGGGAATTCTTCCCGATCGGAGTTTCCCAATCTAAAAATCACTTCTTGCAAGGGTATTCCATCTTTGTGGATTTCTGATGAAGAAATGTTGGCTTTGGCTACTCCGTTTGAGTTTGCTCTTGTAAAATTTTCTGGTCAATGGCCACCAATTGATTATATCCATAATATTTCTTTAATCATAAGGTTATGAGAGAATTTTCTGTTACATTGTTTAATGCCATGAACGTTCTCATTAAGTTTTCGAATGATTCAGACTATTGTCATGTGTTCTTGCATCGGTCTTACTTCGTTAGCAACTATTTTATGAAGTTATTTAAGTGGACTCCTTATTTTTACATTAACATTGAATCTCCTACTATCCCCATTTGGGTTTGATTTCTCAATCTTCGTCCACATATGTTCTCTTCTTGAATTTTGCATGGGCTTGGTTCTTTGTTTGGTCGGCTTTTACGGACGAATAATGCCACTTCAAATGGTGCAAGGCCCTCAGTTGCTCGTGTGCTTGTTGAGCTTGATGTTACCAAGATGTATCCTGATCATGTTTGGGTTGGTTCTAAATTTATGGGTTATATTGGTGGAATTTGAAGAGTTTCCTTACTATTGTAGTAATGGGAAGGTTTTGATCATGCTAGATTTGAATGTAATATTGTGAATCATCATTTAGCTAATAACATTATGGTTGGGGTGGGAGTGGTTTCAAATAAAAACTGTGATGTTGAATGTGATCTCATTAGTAAGGATGATCCTATTAGAGTGGAAAATAATAGTCATGGTATTATTTTGCCTCTACTTGAGTATGTTGCTCCCTTGGGGAGGGCGATTGAGAATGATTCAGTGATCCCTATTGCTGGTGCTCCTCTGGAAGAGCATTATGGGGTTGTTGTGTGTGTTGATGATGGTGATGTGGGTGACCATGTCTTGGTGGCTTCCCCTTGGGGTGAGATTGTGATTGTTAGTCCTGACATTGTTGGTCTTATTGCTGGTAATGAGTTGCTGAATCTGGGTGATAAAGAACTTTACGATGTTAATATGGGGGTGATGAATATTGATTATATTGAGTTGGATCCTTCTATTGCTTCTCCTGTGATGCATGTTGATATGGTTGTGTCGGTCTCCTTTGTGGGACTGGGAGTGAATGAACAGCTTGTTCATGTTCTAGTTGTTTTACTTTCTGCTAACGCCTTAAATGCTCATGTGGGTATGAGATCGGGG
>NW_021369375.1:0-202 GCF_001605985.2 Dendrobium catenatum
GCTAGATCAAGATGCTACTCGCTCCTTCTCACCTTAATAGGGCGACCTCATGCCTTTGATCTGCTATATGTTGAGCCGATCTCCTAACTACATTCAGATACCATTAGCCCCTCTAACCTTAACGGGGTGAACCCAGATCGACTTCCTACCGATGTTGACTCGATTAGCGAGTCCATCCTACTCACACTCTCTCTCATAAGGA
>NW_021369376.1:0-270 GCF_001605985.2 Dendrobium catenatum
TTTCAGCCCTTATGTCGACTGGAGCATAAATTATTATAAAATTTGTATTCCAAACTCTTCAAATTTTCTCCAAATTAGTTATAGAGGTTTCATTGGGCTCTGACTACGAGTAAATTGAGTTCATAAAACCAGAAAATGAACGGGAAAACCCACGAAATAATGAAAAAGACCTCTTTAGACCTTTCAAGTCCATAATTTTTAGACATGTGTCACGCGCTCTAAGGGTGTTAAGTAAATTTTTAATTTACATTTTTTTAATTGACATAATTC
>NW_021369377.1:0-228 GCF_001605985.2 Dendrobium catenatum
ATAAATAGTTATGTCAAATATAATAATATTTATTACGTTATTCGGTTCGACCCCTATCGAATCATCGAGCCACTAACCTCTTGTTCTTTTGGTTCATTGACCACTCCGATTTTAAAATCCTTGATAATATGTGATCATTCATCCATCGTTAATGTGCACCTCTCGAAGCTGTGAACCAAAAAATATATTTAAATATAATTTTAGCCATTTTTTAGTAGATTCATTGAT
>NW_021369378.1:0-330 GCF_001605985.2 Dendrobium catenatum
TGCTTGGAAATACTTGAATGATAAAGAATCTTTTATCTATAAAGTATTTTTTCCTAAATACGGGAAGCTGTTGGAGAACCTGGACAGCAGAAAATCGGGATCACCTGCATGGAAAATCATCAGATCGGGTGGCAAAGCTATTAGGCCTTTCATCAGATGGAAGCTGGGTAATGGAACAGACGTTGATGTGGTTAATGATGTATGGATTTTTTATAAGAGCATTGCTGAATGGCCAACCTTCATTGCTCCTTTTGACTGCAGCAGTTTCATTGTTTCAAATTTTCTTATTAACTGAAGCTGGGATATAGAATACATGAAAAGATTTCTGGG
>NW_021369379.1:0-204 GCF_001605985.2 Dendrobium catenatum
TCCCCCTTAAATACACCAAAAGGCTACCTAATGATGCAGAGTTATCTTATGAGTTACTGATGTAAGAAAAAAATTCAGAGTTACTGATGTAAGAAAAAAATTCAGGGGACCCTGATTTTTTGCTTAACAAGATAAAGAACTCTATTGGGTAATAGAAGAGACACAAATAACACAAATAAAATCATTTTATAAAAACTATTACAA
>NW_021369380.1:0-244 GCF_001605985.2 Dendrobium catenatum
TTAAGCGACGCTTCAAGGAGTTCGAAGTTGGAGACTATGTCATGGTTTGGATTCGTCCGGAGCGGTTCCCACCAGGGGCCGTTAAGAAACTACATGCTAAAAGTGCATGTCCCTTTAAAATAACTTCAAAAATAAACAGTAATGCCTATGTCTTGGACCTTCTTGAAGGTTTCAACATGAATCCCACGTTTAACATTGAGGATCTAATAGCCTTTGATGGCCCTGATTTTAACCCTGAAAATCC
>NW_021369381.1:0-274 GCF_001605985.2 Dendrobium catenatum
GCAACATTTTGGCTGTTACTTCTCCTGTTTTCATCAAAAGCCTTATCACCAATTATTTTCCTATTATTAGCATTACTATTGAACACCCGTCTATTTTTAAAATGATCATGAATCCAAGGGCCAAATTCCGAACTGATCATTGATTTCTTACCGTCAGTCACAGTCTTACTATCTTCCTCATTAACTGCATCTGTCTTCCTTAACTTCTGGTCTTGAATCCCAAGTGATACATTCTCCAGACAAGCACTAGCTTCATGACCCACTTTGCCACACT
>NW_021369382.1:0-2672 GCF_001605985.2 Dendrobium catenatum
GCCTGATCAAGCTAATTTTGTGATGATGTATCAATAAGGTAAAGAAGGCTATACCGAAATAGACCAAAACAAAAACATCTCTATATTTGCATAATCATATTTTAATCAATGCTAACATCAAGCATCTTTGGTGTAGTTTGTACTTCTCTTTGGAGCTGATCAATGTTAGGTTCCTCCAAGTAAATATTTTGGCAGCTTAAAAACATACAACGAGAAAGAGAGGTAATGTGAGGTTCTAACCTACATGGTGATGCAAATCTGAAAGCCTTCAATTATTGGAAACACAAATCTTGCGTGTTGATGTTGTTTGATATATATATATATATTGTTTTGTTAATGTAACGTATCTATCACATTGGTGCCGCTGAGAAAGAGATGTGTTCTCTAGTATTTCGACTATCACTTGAGGTTTAATTTACTGTAAGTTGTATTAATTTAACTCCCCTTGCTTCTGATTTCCATTTTCAGAATGTCTCAATATTCTCCTTCGACATGTTATTTTTCAATTTCTAAATTTTTCTAAAATGAAGCTATTTTGATTGGTTGTTTACTTTTTTTTTGTTAGTGAATCTGCTAAGCGGCACTTCAGCATGTGCAACTGATTTTTTAAACCATATGCTTGCTATGTAATGGTGGATTCCTTTTGCCAAAATATTTTCAAATTGGATTGATAATGTAAAATATTTCTTTAAACGTTACCATTAACTTGAATATGAAATGGTTAAAATAAGCAAAATTAGTGGGAAATGTTCAAATATTTTCGTGAAGTATTGCAAGTAAGACAGAATCAAAATGGACTTAAATGAGACAAATTTAAAGAAAAATATATACCATTCAATGAATATAGAGACCAATTGAAAAATCACTTTTAAGTATTGTACAAAAAATAATTAGTTTACAAATCTTATAAAAAAAAACCATAATTCATGTCGAGATTATCTTGCTACAATTATGTGTTTTGTTAAAGATATTAGACAAGAGATTAAGAATGACTGAAGCTAGATTCTAGAAAAATCCCTAAATGAGGCCTTCACTAGATCTTTGAAAATCAAGGCATGTTATGAACGACTTCTCAGTACTACCACACGTGTAGATAAAATTCCTAATGAGAAATCTTTACCTTCTCTTTTAAAGCCCAACAAACACACACAAACACAAGAATAATGCACAATCAAATGTAATCTTATAAAAAAAAATTGTAGTTCATGAATATCTTTTGAAAATGAATCATAAGAAACTTTATTGCTACCTTTGGATTCTTTTAGTACTGTTGAATATAAATTTGCATCTACACTAGAACTTATTTATAAACTTAAATATGTGATCATATTTGAACTTGAAATCTAACAGAAATTGTTAGACCGGTTCATTGGACTGTTCCCGCCGGTCCACACGGGACCGACTCAAATGGAACAATTCCGCCTCTCCTACACGCTGCTCAAGCCGCGGGTCCAAGGGAGCTATTTAGGAATGATTTTTAATGGAGTTAGGAGGGAAATTTGAATGTAGGGACTGTTTAGAAATTCCTTTTTGATTGTATGCATTAAATAGTTTGTTTTACTAGGATTAAGTCATCTTGTATTTGGCTTAAATTTGAGATCTCTTAGGTTTAGGTTTTTGGGCTCTAGCGGCATCTAGAGATTTGGGAGAGATAGATCCTCCTCTCGAATACAGGATCAATTGTATCTTGTTATTTTTCTTCCATTAGTTTGCTTATCACAATAAAATTACTGTTTTTCTTCTTTTTCCTTTGGATTGGTTGATCATTCTCAATGTTTTTTTTGTCAAGATTATTAAATTTCACTAGAGATCTCTAGTGTTTCCTAACAAATTGGTATCAGAGCAATTAATTGGCCAAAAATCGATGTCTCCTCGCTAATTTCTGCTGCGTTTTACTCGCCGATCTGCTGCTTTTGCTGTTTGAAGGCCAGAACTGCTATTTTTTTTGTCGTTTTTGTTGTTTGGAGCCTAGATCCGAGTACTCAATGCAGGAAAAAGGTAGAAGTGTTGGAAGGGGAGACAAGTCAAATGAAATATGAAATTTTAGATATCCAAACTCAAGTTTTGGATTTAAAAAAGGATATTTCAGACTTTCAGTCATACATGATGAGATCGATTCAAAATTTTCTATCATGGAGGAGATGTTGAAGTAAGTGATCGAGGGTCAAACAAAAATATTGTTGTCGGAGGTGAAGGAAGGCGACAACAGCTTGGGAAGTGGGGAAAACCTTAAGCCAATTAGACAAAGGTAAGATCAAAAGGTGAATATTTTGGAGGGAATATAAAAAATGCCTCCCCTAGAGCCTATTCCTAGGGAGGAGACAGGTAGAGGGTATGTGGAGAGGCGTGAAGGGGGTTGGGTTTGAGTGGAGGGGTGGTGAAAAAGGTGAGGACTTGATTATGATTGAAGCGGTGTCAAATTTGAAAGGAGAAGGGTTAAGTATGAATCAAAGAGGTGGGGGTGTTGGAATTTGAAGTGGGGAATGTTTGGACTTGTGATAAAAGGGTTGTGAGGTGCGAGCGGATGTAGGGATGATTGGCATAATTGGGGGACCACCCCCTTAAGTGAAATGGATGAATATATTTATGGAGGGAGAACGGTGTTTGGACCGGAGAAGATTCTGAGAGATGAAGGTAACTTTGAAGGCAGTGGTGCGTGAGGGTGTTTTAGG
>NW_021369383.1:0-282 GCF_001605985.2 Dendrobium catenatum
TGCGTAGTTAGAAAACATATTAATGGGAATTAGAAGCTTACCGAGGTAAAACAGGGAGAGGAAGTTGAGGCAGCTTCCAAGAATTGAGACAACCCAAAGCCCAGCGATTGCCTGAATGAGGAAGGATAGAGTGCTTGGTAATTGAAGTACACACCCAAAAAAATACACATAATTCCACATAAAATAAGGGGGATTTAAATACACACCATAAAATCGGAATATTGTAAATAGGAGCATAATATTTTTTAGATGTAAGAATACATTATTTGGAGATGCTAAATT
>NW_021369384.1:0-2350 GCF_001605985.2 Dendrobium catenatum
GGTCAAAAGTAGCTACTTCTTCCTCCTTATACAAAATATTTCTTATCTATTGTATTACCTCATCAATTGGTCTATCCCCAATTGACTTGGGATCAAGAGGTAAATACCCTTTGTAAGCAGCCACGTCAAAAAGTTCTTCTTTCTCTAGCTTATAAACTATTTCAGTAAGCTTTGAATTAGGATCTTGTTTTTGCTCTATAACTGTCTCTTCTTCCATCTCAAAATCTAGGTCAATTCCTTCCTTCTCGACTATCCCAAGATCGATAGTCAGAAGAGTGGCATTCTCTACAAGGAGAGGGGCACATACCTCAGGAGGTGAAGCAGGAGTTTGTAGGGAAATAGCTCCTACATCAGGTAAGGTAAAGTCCTCAGACTCCTGTGTAGGAAGCCTAGGAATGACACATAAATCTATGCTATCAACAACCGGATCATCAACGTGAAACATAACTGAATCAGGAACTGGATTGGCTGTAAGAAGAATATCTACTGCAACAACTGAAGAACTAGGTTGAACATCCATCAACTCAATCAAGACTGGAGGAGGTTTAACTATGACTCATTGGAGTTGGAGAATGAACTTTGGGGTTCTTGGAGGATGTGGTAAATTCTCCAACTTAGTCCTTTTGGGATAAACTTCTTCTCAGGGGATTTGGGACTCTTTCCCTTGACATCCATATGTTTTAGAGTTTCACTCCCCTCAGGTTTGACAACTACTAAGGCCAACCTTACAGCTTTGGAAGGGGGTACCGGGGGTCTACTAATAGAATGGCGGCCTCTATCGGACCCAGTCAACACAATACCCTCTATCTTGGAAGAAGGAGGGCGTGGCACCCAGTGGTATCCATCAAATAGCACTGAAGTGGCGGGCTGTCTAACATACTTCTTATTTCTCCTAACAGGTTGTGGAGTCAGATTCTTCACCTCGGACGCCTCTTCTTTTAACACTTCTTTTTGGAAGCGATGAGAGATCACTCCCTTCAACTGTTTCATGTACTACTCCTTTGTTTGCCCAGATTGTGCAGCACATGTATGAATTATGTTTCTCAAAGCCCTTATTTTCTGCAGATGCTTTTCCTTTGGAGTCTTTTTAGTCGAGTAGTCGACTGGGCATGGTGGGGAACGGGCTATCCTAGCTATCCTCTCCTCCTGTTGAGCAGAAGCTAAGGGGTAAAAGCAGTTCCCTTTCAGAAGTGGAGAGGAAGCAGGAATAGGTAGCTCCTCATCAGCCTCAGGATCTACTTGAGCTAAAGTCTTAAAAGGCACAACTCTCTTTGCCTTATAGATCTTCTTTCTAAGTCTCCTCAAATAGTTCTTCTTTTGATTCTTAGTAGAAAAGTTAAGTCCAGAACTAGATCCTTCCTCAAAAATAGACTTAACTTTGATTGGGGTCTCAACAACTGGTTCAGGCAGTTTCTGTGTCTCAATCTCTACTGGTACATCAGATGTAGCTCCCACAATATGTTAAAGTTTAGGGGTAGGATTTTTACTGGCATCCAATTTGACTACCTCATGTCCATCCATGTAAAACTCCAGGGTATCAAATACTAGTCCAAAAATCACAGTCCTTCCTTGATCATTGACAGTTGACGACAGCTCTCGGTCAAAGGTGAAAATTAACTTGCCAGCCATTTGAATTTTTTGAAAATTAAAGAAGGGATTGGAATTAGATTTCTTTTAAGATAAGTGGAAAAGAGTTTGTTATTTTGAAACTTAAGGCTTGTAGGATAGTCTCAACCTTCCAACACATGTTGAATGGTAGAAAACACCCAACACACGTTAGGAAGATAAAGAGACTAAGTACATGCCAAAAGAAGGGTTTTCTCAAAAGGTCAACATATGAGCCCATAAGATGGTCGTATGGGGTAGCATATGAAGGTTTGGAATTTGGAGAAAATTGTTATTATTTTGTTTTCTATGTTTTGAAGAGAATTTGAATTTTGAATGATTTAGGATGGGTTTTTTCCTACAAAATCCAAAACACAACGGACAAAGTTTTCCCTTGCCCGAAGGCTTATGGAATTGTAAGAAAAACCCAAATAAAGCAAATAGTCTAACCCTCCTCATTCCTAAAAGTTAAAGGGGAGTAAAGGGGTTAAGACTAAAATACTTCAAAACTTCTTAAAATCAAGGATTTTTCAAACTCCTTTCAATCCTAAAGGTTGATATATTGAATGTGACATTTGTTAATCATAATTTTAAAAAGAATATTTAGGGACCTGATTTGACACTGTCGTCTCTTAGGAAATCCCAGGGTAGAAGGTCAAAATCAAGACGATTAAGTTAGCATGTAACAAATTTTGGGAGGTAGAACCTATCTTTTGATGTTTTAAATTGTTTTTAGATGTTGGCC
>NW_021369385.1:0-1490 GCF_001605985.2 Dendrobium catenatum
CCTCACAGGCGTATGGGAGACAGGGAGACTGAGGGAGTGACGGTCAAAAATGCTTGGAAGAAAAGTGCTACGGTGCCATTGACCCTTAATGAGGACGTTAAGGAGTTCATTAGGGAGGATGGATTGGTCAGACTGGACATAACCAAGGCACGAGGGAACTTGAGGAAGCTTCGGCGTGCGTTGGTTGGAAGCCTGCTGGGCCGACGAATGCCTTTTTGGGTGGTGCAGAAAGAACTCCAGAGCAAATGGGGACACTTTGGCCTGACGCAAATCACGCCTTTGGGATCAGATTGCTTTCTTTGTTGGTTTGAGGATGAGGAAGCGAGGGACAATGTTCTTATTGGGGGACCATGGTATGTTTCTGGCCAGATTATTGGGGTGGAACAATGGACGCCTGGGCTCTCGCCTACTTCAGAAAGGAAGTTCACATCTCCGGTTTGGATTCGACTACCAAACCTTCCTCTGGAATATTGGGATGAAGCCAATCTTGCCCGGCTAGCCGCTAGTATTGGCGAACCGCTACTTATGGACGAACAAACGCAACTTTGGAATCGATGTTCCTTTGCCCGAATTTGTGTTCGTCTTGATTTATCGAAGAGATTGCCGAAGGGGGTATGTGCACAGGGTATGGGAGGTACGTTCTTCCAGCCAATCGAATATGAAGGAATACCGTTAATATGCTTGAACTGTGGGAAGGTTGGTCATAGGGGGGATGTGTGCAGGGAGGCGGTCCGGCAGCCGCAACCGCAGGTGAGAAAGGAGGATATGGGGCAGAAGTCTACCGAACCTATGATTCAGGGGGCCAATGTGGATATGTGTAGGGGACGGGACGGCAGTGGCTCAATGATTTCTGGGCCAAGTCTGGATGGTGATGGATCCACGGCTATTGATAATGATGCCGGGGAATGGACATTTGTCACGCGGCGGCGGCGACCAAATCGTGCTAATGGGGGAAACGAGCCGCAATTGAATGACAACAAGGGTTCTGCTAGGGGGAACTCAAATGACCGAAAAGCCGTTTGGAAAGCAGTGAATAATGCTCAGACGGAACAGGTGGATGGGGGTACCAATGTGCCTACGTCTATGGAGGTGATCACGGAGGGTACCAAATTGAAGGATGGAGGGAATTTGGAAGAGGCAAAAGCCATGGAAATTGCTCAGCAGCAAACTCTGCCCCAGGGAATTAGTTGTGTCCCTTTGAATAATGGCATGGTGCCTTCCTTGCTGAAGGCTGAGGGGGAGCGGGATTTTCTGCTCCCTAAGGGAAAACAAATTGGGGAGACTAATGATACTGGTATTGTCGAGCGACCTCGGGATGGAGGTCGACGAAATTTGCGATCACGCATGGCTTTGGTGGCTTCTCCGGCACAGAGACTTGCTCTTAAGGTGCTTCGGTTCTCGGATTGTAAGTCCAAGGTGACTAAGGCGAACAGTGAGCCCAAGAGGAAAGCTTAAGCTCGATTCAAGAAGGAGATCAAATGCCTTGAGCC
>NW_021369386.1:0-272 GCF_001605985.2 Dendrobium catenatum
CAATTTTAATAATTTCATATCATATCAATAAAATTTAAAATTAAAGATATGCATTAAAAGCTTAAGACTTTGGACAAAATTGCACTCTGATAATACTAAAATTTTATCAATGAGCTCCCAATAAAACTTAGATTTTGTTTGGGATGGCTTTCTTGCTGCTTCTTAAAGCAACATTTTAGTACAGAAATTTACTAAAAAACTGTTTTAAAATACAATAAAAAAGCCGTCACAAACGAACCCTTAGACTTCATTTGGGAAAGCTTTCTTTCTAT
>NW_021369387.1:0-230 GCF_001605985.2 Dendrobium catenatum
GAGCTCATTAATTGCAAGTTGTCAACTTTATCGTCCATGATAATATGGAAATCATCTTGGCCAATCAGTACAAATCTCATAAAATCGGCCAGAGCATTGCCCTGAATGCAAACTAAACGATTAAAAATTTGCTTGATCGTCCCGGATGATATCACGATCGTCCCGGATGATCAATTCAAATCAGAGGAAAATCGTCCAGAGCATCGCCCTGAATTTGAGCTGTCCGATCC
>NW_021369388.1:0-284 GCF_001605985.2 Dendrobium catenatum
CAAATGTTTGGAAAATTTTTGGAATTTTTAATTATTATTAATTAATTAAATTAATAAAATATTAATTTTCACTTAAAATTAAATTAAGGTTTAATTTGATGTCAAATCAAGGGGATTTTAATTTTTATTGATTAAGGGCTTGATTCTTGTCAGTTAGAGGTCTTACTCATATTTTTTGGGTTTAATCTTGATTTATTACATTTTCTGGTAGTTTTGAGGGCTTAATTTGGGTTTAATCTTAAGAAAATTGATTAAAGGTCTTAATGATCTCTAAAACTAGTGAA
>NW_021369389.1:0-216 GCF_001605985.2 Dendrobium catenatum
AGACTTGAAGCAATTAGAGTTTTACTTGCCTTTGCCTGTTTTAAAAATTTTAAATTATTTCAAATGGATGTCAAGAGTGCCTTTTTGAATGGTGTTATTGAAGAAGATGTTTATGTAGAACAACCTCCAGGATTTAAAAATTCAAAATACCCAAATCATGTTTTTAAGTTAAAAAAGGCATTATATGGATTGAAACAGGCACCTAGGGCTTGGTAT
>NW_021369390.1:0-215 GCF_001605985.2 Dendrobium catenatum
CGGGCTCACAAATATAGAAAATTTTAATTTTTTTTTCTTCAAAATATTATTTAAGAAGGAAGACTATTAAATATAAAATCAATAAAGAAAATAGATTTGGAACAAAAAGTTTGCCAATCAATTTTATAATAAATATGCTCATAGTTCAAGAAATTTTAGCCATCTACTTGATGCAAAATTCAGAATAAAAACCTGATTATAAAATAAAATTGGAC
>NW_021369391.1:0-918 GCF_001605985.2 Dendrobium catenatum
TTGCTGCTAGAAGTTTTGCCAAGGATGATAATGACACTAGTTTTATTAAATTTCATAGTAAAAGATGGAGGAAGCCTAAGCATATCTCTTTTCAACCTCCTAGAAACACTCACTCGAATACTTCTCATTAATTTTTCTTATGTTTAACACCATTATTTGTAATGTGAGGGGCATTGGTTGTCCGTCTTCTCAGATTCGTGTTAAAAATTTATGTCATGTGCATAATATTTCTATTCTACTTGAACCTCTTATCCCTTCTTCTAGGTTGTTAAGTACCTCTCAATTTTTGGGTTTTAACTATGCGATTTTGAATGTGGCTAACAAAATTTGGGTTTTTTTTTTTGGAAAAAATCAATTAAAATTGATGTTTTTGGAGATTTTAATCAAGTCATGCATTGTAAAATTAAGGCTTTTAATTTTCATTGATGTGCTTCTTTTGTGTATGCTTCCTCTTCCCTTTACATTAGAAAGATGTTATGGGATCAGCTTATGAATTTTCATAGTAAATATAATTTGCCTTGGTTGGTTGGTGGTGACTTTAATGCTGTCACTTCCCCTTCTAAAAGGATTGGTGGTTCTTCCCCTTCTTATCGTTCTATGACTGATTTTAATAATATGATTTTGTCTTGCAATTTGATTGATATTGGGTTTGTTGGTAATAACTTTAACTGGAATATGGGTCATTTATGGCAAAGGCTTGACCGTGTGTTCTTTAATGATTCTTGGATTAATTCTAATAATTTCACTAATGTGCAGCATCTTAATAGAACTTTGTCTGACCATTCTCCTCTACTGATTACCATTAAGAATAGACATGTTAATGCCTCGTCTCATTTCAGATTCCAAAATATATGGTTACTTAATGATTCCTTTTTTGATGTTGTTCATTATAACTGGCAAGCTCCTTTACACCCATAT
>NW_021369392.1:0-343 GCF_001605985.2 Dendrobium catenatum
CGATCGTGTGACGGCGTAGCAACGGTATTGATCGGAATGGCTAATTACGAAATTGTCCGGTCTATTGCCTGAAGGATTTACTGTTGGAAGGCATTATGGTCTTTTTAAGAAAGAAATTAGGACCACCCCTATCGGGGCAAGTGTGAACGCAGCTCCTTCGCGAAAGATTCCCCAAGGCCAGCGGATTTCAAATCACCGGTTACACGTGGGAGAATTGTATTGGCTACTTTTGTGTTATTCAGCGAGAGCGCATATTCTAATGAGAAATATTATTAAAAATAGAATTAAGAATATCGAACTACATTATGGCCAGGTTAAATTCATGAATAATATATTATTTTTA
>NW_021369393.1:0-206 GCF_001605985.2 Dendrobium catenatum
TTTTATGATCGGATCGTATCATTATTTTGACACCGACTAATATTCTTTAAATAAATATTATTGTGGTCATTTTCTTCAACTTGCATTCATTAAAAAATTTTGTTTTTGAGGGCCTGCCTTTTTTTTTTTCTTCTTTGCAATGACTTGGTTAAAACGCATTTTCTCAACCAATTTGCTAAATATATTTTAATATATTTTTAACAATT
>NW_021369394.1:0-612 GCF_001605985.2 Dendrobium catenatum
GATGATGAAAAAGAGGATTTGAAACTATTTACAAATACAAAATTAATGTCCTTATACAAAAGGGAATGTCTCATATTTTAAATCAAAGAATAATTAAGATATGAAAAGTCAATCAGGTTCACTATTTATTCTTAACCTATCAAATAAAATAATTATTTCAAAAATGATGAAATAGAGATCAATTAGTTTTTAATTCAGTAGTGGAGATTATTATTGATTGTATGGATTTGTGTAAGAAAGAGAGAGAAAAAAGAAAGAATTGTATGAAACTTTTGATTGGCGAAATTACGTATCTTTACAAATTTTGGCAAGCTTTGTGCATATTTTTAGTTTGAGCTAATTTTGTGCCTCTTTCTATTTTTGGCGAACATTACGCATCTTTAAACTTGTGGCATGTTTTGTGCATCTTTTCAAGCTTGACACACTTTATGCAGCTTTTTACATTTTTGGTCTTTCTAATATCAATAAATCTTAAAACAAAATTCAATAATTAATAAAAATAAATACATTGAATAAGAGGTAAAAAAAATAAGAAACATATTTTATAATAATTATAGCTAAATAATATTTGTCTATAAGAATATGAAGATAATTTTCTAATCTATATCTAAC
>NW_021369395.1:0-735 GCF_001605985.2 Dendrobium catenatum
TGTAAGGCTAGTGTGTTTTGGGTAGGTCCTAAGCAGGATAATTAGTTAAAGTTATCTAGAGTTCAGGTTTATTGTAGGCCAGAAAATGAATTTTAATCGAAATTCAAATATTAGTGGAATAGGGTCCATTTTAATTATTTCAGTTTATTGATCAGTTTTAAGAACTTAGGCTACTGATATTTAAAGTTTAGGTGATATTAGCCAATTTTGGAAAGTCCTGGGTCCTCCTAGGAACTCGATTAAGGGTCCAAAAAGTCACTATAGGAAAAAGGATAATTTTGAGTCTCCTAACATTCTAGTAAAATATTAGTTCTTAATACAAGCAGTTAGCCAGGTAGTACACTAAAATCGGAGTTTTCTAGGCAAAGTTATGAATTTTCTAAGTTTCGGGCCCTAAATAAACTACGGTTGACCAAAAAGTTGACTTTTTAATCTAGGCCAGTTTCTGGAATCCTAAGATTTTTTAATAAATACTAGACCCTAATTGGAGTCCAATGCAAGTGAGTTTGCCTAATTTGGAATTTTTTACAATTAGTTATGGATTTCTAAAGATCGGGGTATTTAAAAGAATTTCTAAATTTTTTAATAAAGGGGCCTTTTTATTATTTTGATCCAAATCAACTCCAAACTAATTGGAATCACTCCTAAAGGTCAGTAATGACCAGAGAAAGTGTTTCCAAGTGTTTGGAGAAAATTTAGGATTTTTAATAATTTTTAGTGAATTATTAGGAGCAA
>NW_021369396.1:0-282 GCF_001605985.2 Dendrobium catenatum
TACCAAAAATTAAAAAAGAGAGAGAGAGAGAGAGAGAGAGAACACAATAAAGAAATAGCCAAATAAAATTATGATTTTGATTTCAAAAGTAAAGTAATGAGAAAGTTATTTCAAACAAACCCTAAAATTTTATTTAAGATGATTTTTTGAAACATTTTTTTGGTTATTTTGTAAAATTTTATATGGTAAACATATCTTTCAACCATCAAATCTATCAATACCAAATCTAAGAAGACAATTATATATTATTTCAAAGAAAAAATTATAATACCCATACATTTT
>NW_021369397.1:0-227 GCF_001605985.2 Dendrobium catenatum
GAAGGATCAGGTTCGAACTAGAATTCACTTATCGACCCGCGCAGCATCCCTAGACATCACGTGTGTACCAATAACATGCTCGTCGGGGCCCATACGGGTGAGAATATATTTCCCCCTTTAGTGTACCTATGTGTTTACAATTTATAGTGCACGTGCATGGGGTATCTTTGGGATATTTATAGACGCCTTCTGTCCGCTTGCATAGAAGTTGCGGATCCGGTGGCATG
>NW_021369398.1:0-379 GCF_001605985.2 Dendrobium catenatum
GGTGGTGATGCCTCTTCCTAAAGTTGTGTGATGCATGTTGTGTTGGGGGTTTGCTTGACTGGGCTAATGAGAGTGATGCATTTTCTTTCTCTAGTTCTTTGATTTTTTCTTTAAAAGTATTGTTTTAATATGTCAATCCATGAACTTCTATTTTTAACAAATACTCACTATGATCTACTTCTAATACAAGTTTGTCTAGTCTATCAAAAGCTTCTTCTAGTTCAATATAAGTGGTTTTCAAGGCTTCATGCATTTCAGTTAGTTCAATATGATTCTTATTTAATGCATCATACTCATCAACAAGTAGCATATGATCTCTATCTAAATCAAAAAAAAAATTTATTAAGTTAGCATGCTCAGTTTGTAAACTACTAAACTC
>NW_021369399.1:0-289 GCF_001605985.2 Dendrobium catenatum
TTTTGGGTAACTTTCCTAAGGGTTTTCATACTTGCATTACATAGTCTCTGATGCCATTACCATGAATCATCAATCACTATTTTTAAGCAAAAGGAAGCATCACATTGACTGTTATTTAAATCAAGCATGTAGACGTTGTTGATCCTCTTTCCCTGCAAAATAGTGTTGTTACTTAAACTTAAAATGCATGAATTTATAAAGAATTGCACGATGAAGCCATTGTCATAAAGTTGACTGATGCTGAGTAGGTTGTGCTTCAATCCATCTACAAGAAAAACATTTTCAATCA
>NW_021369400.1:0-220 GCF_001605985.2 Dendrobium catenatum
CTATACCCATTGGGTATGGGTGGGTGTGGGTATGGGTGGGTACATGTGTGGGTGTGGGTATGAGTGCCCAATGCAAGGCTCTATATTTGGAATTTTTATTGCCTCCTCCCACCTGACGCATCTCTACGTTCGGTATGGCTTCATAACGCGACATTTGGCAGCTACTTTACCCATTTTGACCCAACGCTAGCCCACATACTTTTCGATATTTTTTTAAATT
>NW_021369401.1:0-242 GCF_001605985.2 Dendrobium catenatum
TTATCGTTCTAAATTTCAACGAAACATTCTTAGCATAGAAATCTTCTAAACCCCTAGAAAGATATTCCATATCTATTATAAAAAGAGAAGGAGACAAAGCATCCCCTTGCCGAAGACCTTTATAAGACTTAAAATACCCATGACTTCTACCATTAATTATCACAGAAAAGAAGCAGTTTTCTATACTATTTTTAATCAACAGAAAAAAATCTTTCTTAAAGCCAAACAAAGCTAACACTTTA
>NW_021369402.1:0-398 GCF_001605985.2 Dendrobium catenatum
GAGGCTCCTACTCGTCGCACGCATCTGCCAGCGCAGCTACCCGCTACTGAAGCTATCACCCGTCGTGTGCATCTGCCGGCACAACGACCCGTTGCTGAAAATTCTCATGGGAGAATTTCTGTATTTGAAAGGCTATCCCAGCCTGAGGCCCTTACCACCAGGAGAATTGTAAATGGTGGAAGAATCTCCGTGGTGACTGCAAACACCACTACTCTGTCAACCAGGTTATCTGTGCCTGGGAAATACGATGCTGAGGCCTTCTCATCTGGAGGAAGGCCTACAAGGAGGCAAAGAAGGAAGTTGAATGCTGAGCTCCGAGCTCAGCATCAACAACTCCCAGTCCACCCATCTAATCTGCCGACCCAAGAGTCTGAAGCTAACATTCCAACTCGGAATGG
>NW_021369403.1:0-296 GCF_001605985.2 Dendrobium catenatum
TGCCTTAAATGGCCTAAATGTCCCAAAAAAAAAAAAATGTTCAATCTCTACCATTTCAATAAATCCTTATGCAATGTATGTACATCCGACTACATATATTTTCATGTATGCATATCATATAGGACGTTGTTTACATCACGTGGGGGTAGTTGCGGTCGTCTGGGTTCCCAAATTTTGCGAATAGGTGGTGCTAACAGAAAAATAAAAAAGAGATCTTGGGCGGAGGAATTGTGGGTTCTCTCAAGGAAAGTCGGCTAAGAGGAGTATTGATGTCTATCCGCCGCCACTGTCTCCTG
>NW_021369404.1:0-220 GCF_001605985.2 Dendrobium catenatum
AACATATTTTCTATGCTAGTATTATCTTTTTCCTTATATTTTTGATGTCTTATTTAGACTTCGTTTGGAACACTTTACTTATTATTTTCTAAAACAATTTTTTAATACAAAAAATTTTTGAACTAGAAATTTTTTTTACAAGATAACTGTTTTAGAAAGTAGTAAGTAATCTATCCCAAACGAAGCCTTAATAGGATCTCAATGGCCTTCCATTTGATAG
>NW_021369405.1:0-263 GCF_001605985.2 Dendrobium catenatum
ACTAAAATTTCACCTTTTACACCCCATCACCTAGTCTAGCCTCTAAGTAGCAGCTAACATTTTTTAATATAAAGGGATTTATCTTTCCTTCGATGGCACTCCTCTGCTGGATACATAAGAAAATACCATATTATTCAATTTTATGAAAATTGGAGAGAATATTGAACCAGAAAAATGAGAGGCTCAACAGGAATTTAACAAGAGTTGATTCAATCCATTTAAAAGGTAGGTAGACATATATGAATAAGCACTCTAATGCATTT
>NW_021369406.1:0-284 GCF_001605985.2 Dendrobium catenatum
AGCTCAATTATATGCATATTATCCCCCACCAACATAATAAACTGGTCCATCCACAATCCCTTACTCTCCTTACCCCCACCCATATTATTACTCATATATGCAGAGAAAGATTAGTGTTGTTATTTGTTTGATGAACTTTTTGGTGTATTCTGAATATCTTACTTTGTATTTCATATATTATGTTTATTGTCGAACAAATGCATTTCTCTTTGTTTAAACATTTATTTCTTCTTATAATGGATTTTGATTTGTTAATTGTGTTTTAATATTGAATGTTATATATA
>NW_021369407.1:0-1455 GCF_001605985.2 Dendrobium catenatum
AAATAAATTTAATCAAGCGCATTCGAGATGATTTGAATTAATTTTGATGAAAGTTTATCGTCAACGGCTTCAATTGAGTTAATTTAATATGTCTTGGCTTAATTTAAATCTAGTCAACGTTAATTATCTTTGAATGACTTTGAATAATTAATTTAAGACATAAATCTAAAAAAACTTTAATGTTTTTTTTTTATCCATCCTTTTGTTATAATTTGACGCCTAAATATCCCTCAACATCCTCTAAACTTCAGCACTTTAATTTCTCAAAAATCAAGCATTTAATTTTGACCTTTGGATTGGAAATAGAGGGCTAGATCTGGCTTGCTGGCTATCTCATTCCCATAAAGCAGCCACCTTAGAGAGAGGAGCGGGGGATCCACGTTTTGAGGCTGCTAGGGCCGGCTGGAAGGGAACTAGGGCAACTCTCATCTCACGCCTCCAGCCGCTCCTTTATCTGCTCAAGAAAAAGGAAGAAGAAACAAAAAGATCTGTTACAAAGGAGTTGTTGCTAGGCTCAGCCGAGACTAGAGTTCTTGGAAATGGAGGCTGCTCTCATTCACCAGGGACGGCTGACTCATTTAAGCTGAACCGAGCAAAGGAAAGAGGAATCACTAAGTTCAATAAGCTAGGAAAGCTTGCTCTGCAGAGGAGAGCTGTGTTTGCTGCTGCCACGTTCTCGAGTTTACATCTTCTCTATTTGCTTCATGAGACAGCGACAACCACATTAGCTTATGGAGTTTATAGGATTGATTTACTGGAGAATGATTAACTTAATGTGGCATTTATTGACGTTGGTTAAGCTAGGAAACCTTATTCACTATGACAGAGGAAGTCCAACCTATCAAATGGCATATTCATTCCAAGAGAGAAGCATTACATGGAGTGCAGGCCGAGCCAAACAAGGGAAAGGAAGAGTCCACTTCTCCAAGAAGCTCACACGCCCCCAGGCTTCCTCTCACAAGCTAGATTTCCCCTTGCTCTGGCTAAGGCCGAACCAAGCAAATAAGCAAGAGCTGCTCTCATTTTCAAGCTGTTGCACTCCAACCGTCCAAGCAGGGAAGTGAGCGATTACTCTATGCTTCGGCTAGAAAAAATGGGTTAATGGTTGCTTCATCTCCTAGCTACGGCAACTCATATAAGAAAGAAATAGAGTTCCAGCTAGAAGAACAGGTGGAGAAACTGTTTAAAGGAAGAATGAACTATGCTACTGAACTCTCAAAATCAGAGTTTCTCCAAGAACCAGTAAAAACAAGAAACTAAAGCATATGGATGCTTGGATGGGCTCAAGCAAGCGTCCATCTTTCCTTAACAGTCCTTTGGATCCTTCGTGCACCAACCATGGCGGTATGGCCAACACTACTTCACTATTGAACTTCTATTCCTTTAACATTATTTCTACTGTAGCGATATTTTTATCCATTGCTTAAATTTTCTAAAGCTTAAGAATGTAGCATA
>NW_021369408.1:0-226 GCF_001605985.2 Dendrobium catenatum
ACTAACACTCAATGTCACATGTCGCAAGAAAAAAGATATTTCTAATGTACTTGTTTCAATAACTCCTTGACAATTTTTTCCCCAAACGGCACTACCTAAACAGAGTAAATTGTATGCATCCACATACCAATTAAAATCGATCTCAACTAGTTTAACTGATAATCTTCTAAAAAATTATTGTCAAGATCTGAAAATTTGTACTAAACTTAAAAATAAAACATAAAAA
>NW_021369409.1:0-214 GCF_001605985.2 Dendrobium catenatum
GCTTACTTGCCGCCGACCACCACCGGAGTTCTTCAGGAGGACATCCATTCATTCGTTGACCACTGTCGGACTTTCGCCCATTTGTTGACCACTGCTGGACTTCTTCTTGAACACCACCAAACTTCTGCCTGTTTGTTGACCACCGCTGGAATTTTTCCCGACCATCGTCGGACTTCTGCCCGTTTATCAACCACCACTAGATTTCTTCCCGATC
>NW_021369410.1:0-318 GCF_001605985.2 Dendrobium catenatum
CTTTATCCTTAGAGATAGGATACGAAATGAGCATATATGTGAAAAGTTTTGAGTAGCTCCAATAAAAGATAAGATTATAGAGAGTCGCCTTAGATGGTTTGGTCAAATTAAATGGTGGCCTTCCGATGACCTGATTAGGAAAGGTAGAGGCAGACCTAAAAAGACTTGGTTAGAAAATATTAGAAATGACCTTTCTTTATTAGATTTAAATGAGAATTTGACTTTTAATATGACACAATAGAGACAAAGGATTCATGTAGCCTACCCCATGTAGTGGGATTAAGGCTTGATGTTGTTGTTGTTGTAGTAAAAATAAGT
>NW_021369411.1:0-384 GCF_001605985.2 Dendrobium catenatum
AACAAGCCAGTATAAGCTATAAATTCAAATAATATGAACAAGAATATATACAACCAATATTTGCTGAGACTTCATTTATCTAAGCACTAGAGAGAAGTCAATCCTCACAAAGAAAGTTAAGGGTCATTGCAAATTGCTTAATTCGCCACTCGCCTTCTAGGGGGATTAGCCATCAAGGCTATTCGGCCTCACCCATGGCAAAGTGTCATCAATGAAACTTGTCGCCTTAGCTAAGATAAAGTGCCCACTTAAGAGTCTAACTCTGTAATATCAAAAATCTGCTCCAGGATCGTCCAGGACGATCTGGATCGTCCTAGGACGATCAGTTATAATTCTGCTCCAGAATGTGCCCAATTTTGCTCCAGGTGATTTTCTGTACATATC
>NW_021369412.1:0-2059 GCF_001605985.2 Dendrobium catenatum
ACGCGAATAGTTCTATCCGCGCAGTCAAGGTAATCTGTTTGAATTGCGCCAATCTTTAGGGCATTCAAACAATGCGCCAATTTCATTAGGCGCTTTCATGAAAATGCGCCATTCAATGCCGGCGTATCTGCTCCTTCTCAAATACTTTTAGCAAACATGCTTCTTTCTCCTAAATTAAACTGCTAACAAGCTCGTTTCAAAAATTAGCCCTATTTTAGTAGAGTTGAATTTTATGAATTTTAAAAAATACACATATTTGCTAGTATATCATTTGGTAATGTAAAATTATTATTTTTTAATGGAAATATAACTAAAGATAATTTTGCATATTTAAAACAATTATAAAATCACTAAATATATATAAAATTCACTTGAATTAAGCAAAATATAAGGAATACTGTTAAACCTTTTCAAATCTTTTTTGACTAACATATAATATATGTTTGGATATTAATTAATTTTTGTACAATATTAAATATATCTCATGATGATTACAACTTTATGAGTTGAGCCAAAGATTCAACAAGATTCAATTGATAGGATTAAAACTCCAAGATCATACTTATTGTTTTTAGCTTATCCTTAGCCTTCTTTAATCTTCTAGATGCTCTAGCCATTTCATCATTCATTCATGTTAATTTCAAATCTTAAATTTATAATTAATATTAAATATTAATCCTCGCACCATATATTTGTTTTACTAAAATAAGCTCTTGACACAAACGGTTTGTGGGGTTCACATGTGGGGGGGGTTGTCAAGATTTTGGGTCAACGGGTCAGGTTCGGGTCGAATCTCAAACTGATTCGGAACTATTCCGCGTTTCGGGTTCAACCGACCGATTTTCTAACGGGGTCCAATTTTCCAAGACCGAACCCGACACGCTTTCAGGTTTCAGGTCAATCGACCTGACCCACTTCGGTGGCAAGCAACGTTCTTTTGGCGATTCAAGTGACTTTGGTCCTGCATTTTCGTACGGCCGCATGGCGATTCGGCCACTCCGGATGTCGGCAGAGGCGCCGGCCGGGAGAGGCACGTGCAAGGAATGCGGGTCGCAGTGGCGCTCGGGACGGCTGTGACCGCGTGGACTCGACCACATACGCCCCTGGGTGGTGGCGCACAGACTCGGCAGGAATGTCACACGCGGCCATGCTACTCGATGTCTCGAGACCTCGGCAACGGGCAACCAGGAAGCTAGGGCAGGCACGTGGGGGCAGCGGGCAACTGGGGCAGACGGGATTTTTTTCAGGTCATTCGAGTTTCCGGGCCAACCCGAACTCGACCGCGATTTTGCAAACGGGATGATTTTTCATACCTGAACCTGGACCGCTTCGGGGGTTCGTGGTCAACCAACCAAATTTTCTATCAGGTTCGGGTCGTCCTAATATTGAACATATTCACATGTTTTGGCATTACCTATTTTTATAATTTTAAGAAAAAATATGTAAGTTTGTAAAATAATAAAAAATTTGTTAATTACATTTTAATTTAACCTAAATTATAGAATCATGGTTCAATTGTTCCCCATGCATCATGTGTTTTGCATCTTGTTCAAATTTTAAAACTTAAGGATGTATTCCCAAAAAAAAAAACTTTCTTACTCTTCAAGATTATTAATTAAAAACTAAAGCCCAATTCATGATTATTTTAGGTAATTATATTAATTGATATGGGCATTATATCAAAGCTATGTTCTATGTTAGTATTATTCTCCTATAAACGTTTCTTTTTTTCTCTCTCCTATATGCTAATTTACAGGCTTAACCTTATTACACAAATATGTCCTCTTTTAACACTATGCATTGTTGCTACAAGAGGTTATAATTTTTTTAAATTTTTTTAAGAGCTTTTAATTGATTGCATAGCAATAATGCACCTACTATTGTTTGATGTGTTCTCCTAAATTTTAGCCGTGCGATAAACACAGAGAAAGCTACTAAAGTTTCATCTGGGTAGCATTCTTACTACTTTCTAATATAAAAAAATTTAATTCGATAAATTTTTATATTAAAACCCTGCTTCAAAAAGTAGTAAAAAAACTATTTCAAACAAAACCTAAGA
>NW_021369413.1:0-604 GCF_001605985.2 Dendrobium catenatum
ATTTCGTACAGACGATTAAATTCGTCCAAAATGTAACTGCTTTTCGTAATCAACACAATTTACGATACGTCCTTTCGTACAAACTTTTTGACTTGACCGATCATACAGACGAAAAAATTTCATACAAAAGATTAAAAGTTAATTCGTTTTGATGTCAGTTGAAACCGTCCCCCGCTATGAATCGATGTCTGTTCGTCTGGACGAACCAAAAGTTTGTATATATGAAGTTCACAATTAAAACTGCCTTATCCATTCAACTGCTGCATTCAATCATACCGACGTTTGAGAGAAAAAATTTTTGACCTGGACGATCATTCAGATCGTACAGACGAACTACATTAAAAACTGCTCTCAAGACATTTCATATCACGAAAACTTAATTTTACACACATCGTCCCGTACGAAAAATTTCGTCATGGACGATTTCCACATTTTTGGATTTTTTTAATTTTTATTAAAGAAAATCAAACAAAACACAAATCACAATACACTATGACAAATGCACAGACTCTAAAAATAAAATCACTCAAAACACAAAACAAAAAAAATCACAAAAACAAAAATAAAAAAAACATAAACTACGAAAACATAAATATCAATGTTG
>NW_021369414.1:0-210 GCF_001605985.2 Dendrobium catenatum
CAAGAACAATTATTTCTATTAGCTATTCCAAACGACAAGATAAAACATAAGAGCAGTCACTTCCGTTTAGGCTAAGTCACATGCCAAGCACTTGGAGAATCAAAACAAGTTAGAAATTAAATAATATGCAAAGTAAATAGCTTTCAACAGAATCCTTAATTTAACAATTAGAATAGAAGCATAGAAAGTGCACTCAATCCTACGTTTACT
>NW_021369415.1:0-272 GCF_001605985.2 Dendrobium catenatum
TCTAAAAATCCAAAAAATTTTACTCACATGAGCCTTATTAGATTTCTCATCAACCCACTACTGGTCAGCTTGATGTTGATGAGTTTTTGTATGCAGCTTTAATGGTGTTGGCTCCCGACCCAGGTGCACTTTCTAAAAATTTGATGCTTAGTTATACTAACATAAATATATGTAATAAACCAATTCAAAACACTTACCAGTCGCCGCCTATGTTCTGTATGAGGTACAGATCCAACAGTATGAAGAGAGCTTCCTAAACCACCGCAGTCAGA
>NW_021369416.1:0-290 GCF_001605985.2 Dendrobium catenatum
GTAAATTTGATAGACTGCCGTTACTCTGCCCGATTTTAGTACGATTTTTGATTTTTCTGAAATTGATAGATTGAATTGATATGTGCATGACTATTGATATGATTATTCTAGATTGCTGAATATTGATTATTGAATTGATTATTGATTGATTAATGAATTGATTCTTGAATTGACTATTGATTCTGAAATACAAGTGGAACCTGGTTGAACATTGGTTGGAGATTGATTGACCTGTACAGGATGGTGGGCTGAAGGGCTCTCCTTTAAACCATTGATCATTGATATAACGA
>NW_021369417.1:0-287 GCF_001605985.2 Dendrobium catenatum
TTTTCATTAAACCCACGAAGCACCAACTTGTCAGTTGAAAGCTTGCTAGTATCAACTCTAAGGTAAGCGAGGGTCTTTATGTTCATTACGTTGACCGATGCACCCAGATCAACAAAGACTCTTGATAACTTAAAATTTCCCACATCTACAGTAATGTAGAGAGGACAGTTGTGGTCGACAGTTCCCAAAAGCAAGTCTTAATCCGAAAAAGTCATCCTAGGGACCTCTTTGAAGTAGAGTGCCTCACCTTTTGAAGTTGAAGTAAATTGGGCTAATCAAATCGCAGG
>NW_021369418.1:0-553 GCF_001605985.2 Dendrobium catenatum
ATATATAGTATTTATAAACATATACAAAGTGTGTATAGTACTTTTACATAACAAATATAAACTTATGTATATTGTATATAAACTTGTACATTGTATGTATAAATTTATATATAGTGTGTATAATACTTATACACATCATGTACAAACTTATACCTAATGTATAAAATGCTTATACATAGCCAATATAAAATTATATAATTTATGTATAATGCTTGTGCATAGAATGTATAAACTTAAATATTATGTATATAATATTTATACGTACCATGTACATAGTATGTATAATGCTTATATATAGCGTGTATAAACTTATATATAGTGTGTATAATTCTTATTTATAGCATGTAAAATACTTATATATATCATGTATAAACTTATATATAGTGTGCATAATACTTGTATAATGCATGTAAAACCTATACATAGTGTGCATAAAACTTATACATAGTGTGTGCAAACTTATACTTAATATGTATAATGCTTGAACATAGCATGTATAAACTTGTACATAGAGCATATATTATTTATATATAACATTTTTAAACATGCACAT
>NW_021369419.1:0-262 GCF_001605985.2 Dendrobium catenatum
AATTGTTAATGAAGCGTCATAAAAAATATGGGGTTCAAGTGAAACTCTTGAGCTACCCATGAAACTTAACTGAAAATCAATAGAAACTCTTTAATTCATTCTAAAATTCCCGAAGTAGTCTAAATAAAAAAAAGTTGGTCCAACTTGGTATGAACCAAATTTAAACATTGAATAAAAATGACCAAAAAAATAAAATAAAATGATAGCAACGGCCATTAATCTGCTGAATGTTTTGCCTCCAATTGCTTGATCTCACCTAGGG
>NW_021369420.1:0-519 GCF_001605985.2 Dendrobium catenatum
GTGTGAGGCGTAAGCCTCATGCCAGTGAGGCGAGGCGAGCCTCAACCAAGTTGAGGCGCAAGTCTCATAAAAAAGACTCGAGTGCATCGAGGCTTTTTTTACTGGAATTGCGCAAAGGCGGGCCTCAAGGTGAGCCTCATATTGCGCAGTTTTAAACCATGACCCATTTAATGAGTTAATGCACTTATTATAGAAAAGCAATAGTGGAAACCTAACAGCGAGAAGTAGGGAAAAACATGACAGCAATAGGAGGAAAAACAGCTAGCATACAGAAAGCCAATAACAAAGAAAATGAGACAACAACGTGGAAAAAAACAGCCAGCATAGGGAAAGCAACCAGTGGGTAAAATGGGACTGCAACATGAGAAAAAATAGCCAACATAGGGAAAGAGTTGGGCCAAGCCCAATAAGCAAAACAGGTTTAAATAAATACCCAACTAACCAGCAAAAAAGCTAGATCAACTGTCACGACCCGGCCCGGGTAGCCCGATAATATCGGGGCGGGAACAGACGATCGTA
>NW_021369421.1:0-354 GCF_001605985.2 Dendrobium catenatum
TGAGGCTTTTTTTTTTTTTTTACGAATGAGAGCGTGTAGTGCTAATGTGAGAGAGGCTGGGCTTTGTGCGAACTGCTGAGGAGATCGCGGGTAGGAGTTCTGTGTGAACAATACTTATTAGGAAATGCTCTGAGTGCAACAAAAAGCAACACAGGCTGTATTTGGTCAGTAGTGGGTGCAGTTAGACCGGCCCTAATTCCGATTTAATTAGTTTTAGTTTAAGTTATTAACTTAAAGATTCGATTTAAGAATTTTATTAGAAAACTTTAAATTTCATTAAATAAATAGATCTGATTTTCTTTATTGAGTTTCATTGATTAGAATTTCTTGATCAAAAGTATATCTAATATATAT
>NW_021369422.1:0-324 GCF_001605985.2 Dendrobium catenatum
TATAACTCTATCGCCGCGTATATTCTAGCCCGCAACACTTATTATTTTATATTTTAGATAGTAATTATATATATTTTTCTTTTTTTGAGATTTACATACATATCACTTTATTTTATGATATTTATATATCTAACATCCAAAACATTTAATATTACATGCCTACCACTCCTAGAATAAATAGAGTGCATAAAATGAAATATTAGTTTATAAGTGTTGCGTCCAGGGGTATTCGCGGCGGTAGAGAAATATCATATTTAACGTCTTAGCATTGTACGAAAATCCGGCATGCAATCAAATAAGTGAGAGGGTCTAGCATTTATGAGA
>NW_021369423.1:0-233 GCF_001605985.2 Dendrobium catenatum
CAAGCATCGAGAAAAGAACCTTGGCGATTTCCGCCACGTCGTAGGCGTCGCACTAGCTTCCCTCTCTACAACGCCACGTGGGCGCCTCGGGGGTTTGCTAGTTCGTCGCTAACGTCGAGAGGGAAATCTGAGTTTAGGGAATATACCTTCGGGGCCGGTGGACCGGCGGTGGAGGTTCGGACGCCGAGGGAGAGGGTATTTGCTACTTATTATTATTTTTCTTTATCATAATT
>NW_021369424.1:0-302 GCF_001605985.2 Dendrobium catenatum
ATATGAATGACTCATTCCACCAGAATTCACACCGTTAGCACCGAGCTCCTGAGAAGGAATATCCATATTTTGAACAACCTGCTTTTCCTGGGAAGGCTCCATACCAATAGAATTCAACACTGACTTTCCCTTATCCTGTTGCTCAGTTTTCAGAATTGAAGACTGAACATGCCCACCTTGTTCAACGTTTTCCTGCACCTTAGATACCTCTCTCCAAACAGCTTTAGGTGGAACGGCTGGCTTAGCACTAGCTGTTTGTGTTATGTTCCCAACTTTAGCATTACTTGGTCTTCTTCTTCTAG
>NW_021369425.1:0-1285 GCF_001605985.2 Dendrobium catenatum
AAGTCAAGATAGCAATAAAAGATGGGATACAAATTGATTTTATTGTCTAGGCCGGTAGGGATATCATCCTGGTTGATCAATGTAAATTTTTCTCAATCAGCTTGGACGGTTTGGGATGATCAGAAGAATTTTGGTCATATCATCCAGGCCATTATAATATCATCCTAGACGATCAGTACAATTTCGTGAATATCATCTAGACAATTGCTCTGAAAGGATGTCTGGATGATGAAAAATTAGCTTGATCATCCAGGCAGATCTCATGATCATCCTGGCCGATTAGCTCAAATCCAAGGAAAATCATCTTAAATATCACCCTGAATAGAAGCTGGCCGATGTCAATCATCCAAGTGATCATCCCGACCGATCCTGTAATTGTCCTGGATGATGTGATTGAGCAATCAAACCTTAATTTCTTTTCTTAATTACCATATTAATTTAGGCATAATTGAGCTACATCGTCCAGGCCGATGTCCTGGAGGATGTCAAAAAATAAAGAATACCTAAATAGATTTGGCTGCTGATTCTTTCTAATTTGAACCTATCATCCCGGGTGATACCAATATCATCCAGGATGATGTGCTTAATAATGGCTGCCTTAACCAAGATGCCCTAATTAGGGTTTCTATTTTAAGCTGATTGTCCAAGATGATTTTAGGATCATCCTAAATGATGTGATCAAAATAGAGAACTCTAATCAACAGACAGAAATTTTCCATCATATATGTGTGTGTAAGGTTACTTAGCATCAGGAACCATACTGTTTATAATAGACTCAATAAAGGAAAGATTACAAACTAACTCAGACCTAATCTACCCAATCTTGAGCTGGCTTGAGTTGTAGTTGATCTTGTGGACCTGAAAAGTTAGCAGGCAAGGCAGTCGTAAAAAATCATGAATATTTTCTATCATCAAAATTCTAATCCATAAAATTTGATTTGCAACATTATATAGTATGATTTGTTTAATCACTTTTAATTAACAGGGATACCCTAATTTTGGTTTGTTATTTATAATTGACATCTAGTATGATAAAAATCATCCTGTACGATTAGGTCCACAACAAAATAAATTCTCTAACTCACTAACCCACTCCCTTGAGTGTGTGTGTGTGTGTGAAAGCTACTTAGCTTAGGGTTCACCAAATATATGACTTGACTCAAGAAAGATAAAAAGTGTATTAAAATTGAAATTATAGATAGACTCAAACGTAGTCTACTTCATCTTGAGATAATTTGCATTACAAGAGAACTTGTTAACCTGAATGGTTAGTAAGCAAGGAAAA
>NW_021369426.1:0-278 GCF_001605985.2 Dendrobium catenatum
GCGTCTCTTGGTGGTCCAACGGTGGTGATTCGATAGAACTCTGGCGTCCCTTGGTGGTCCGACGTTGGTGCGGCAGAACTCCGTCGATGGTCAAAGAGAAGTCAGGCAGCTGGAGTTTTCTTCCTTCTCTTCATTCCTCTCTTGTCCTCAATTTTAAATTTTGAAGCTTTCAACTTGATTTTGCCTCAAGATTCGTGTCTGATCAATAAAATTTTTTGACGATGTATCAATTATAGTAATTAATTTTAATATAAATATAATAATTTCTAGTCTATCAT
>NW_021369427.1:0-4083 GCF_001605985.2 Dendrobium catenatum
TTGAATAGAACTCTTTTTCTTATCCGATTGATTTTTTTGAGTTAGATCTTTATTTTCAAGAGATAATTTGCCCTATGAGAAGTCTAAGCTAGGGCTAATAGGATCGGCTATTCAACCATTTTTTGAATCTTAATGATGTTAACTCATTAATTCTTACAAATTTTTAATTCAATCATATGAAGAACTTATCATATTCATGCTGTGATAAAAAATTTAGTTCTATTCTTTTGGTCATTTTTTATCATCTTTTATTTATTTTGTATTTTAATTTTTTTTGGTTTCCTACTCCTTTTTGTGATGTCAAAAGGAGTAGTTGTAGAGTTTCTGTTGTTTAGTTGTACTGTTTTTTCTTTACTACTTTTTGTTCAGTGTTTATATCATCCTTTTGATGTTAGTAAAAATTGAATTGCTTATTTCAGTTAACTGCTTAAAATTGAACTTTCTACCAAATGTTTGCCATCATCAAAAAGGGGGAGAATACTATAAATCTAGTTTTAGGGATTATAATTTTGATGATGTCAAATACTTAGGTCACTTCTATTTTTATATGACTGCCTTGCCTACTAATGTTTAAGGTCCAAAAAATTAAATTACAAATCAAGACAGCTCAAGATTGGATAGACTAGGAGTGAATTAGTCAATAAGTGCATGCCATGGGTTTTCACTTGAGTCAACTGTAACAAAGTGGGTCATGATGCTAAGTAACCTTGCACACAGACACTCAAGGAAATTTTTTGACTATTTTTAATGTTTTCTATTTCTGATCATATCATCAGGGATGATCTCAAATCATCCTGGATGATAAGTTAAAAATAAAAACCCTAATTAGGGCATCCTGGTTAAGGTAGACGTAATTAAATAAATTGCCCTAGACGATATTCGCATTATCTTGGACAAAAGGCTCAAATTAGAAAAATTAGTTGCCAGATCTTTTTAGGCATGTTTCATTTTTTAAACATCGTCCAAGATATCATCCTAGATGATGCAATAGAATATTGCCTAAATTAGTTTGATCAAATTATCCTAGACGATCGCAGGATCGACCAAGACTATAAGTTAAACAACCTTAGTTTCTTCCTGGATGACTAAAATGATATTCTGGATGATGTGTATTATTTTTGCACTAATCATCAGAGACATTTCTAATTCATCTTGAATGATCAATTATTTTTCATCATATAGACATACAATCAGGGCAAAATTTTAGATGCTATTTGATGTTTTAAACTAATCATCTGGGCTGATCATTAAATCATCCTGGATGATTAGTTTAGTTTTTTATCTTCCTGACATATATTCAGGGCAATGTTCTGATGATACTCAATAATTTAACTAATCGTATAGGATGTTCCTTTGATCATCCTGGATGATATTGTCGGTTGTTGTAATTAAGAGGTAATTTGAAGATCTTCTATATAAGACCTTTTTTTACCCAAGATTATATCTTTTGCTATTGTCTTAACCTGAGACAGCCAAGAGGAGGGGGAGAGTAAGGGAGAGAGAGGGATCTTATGCTGGGGATTTTGTGTGGCGTTTCACAAAGGTTGCTCGAAGCAAGGATCTGTGCCATCTTCTTCGATCATCATCCCTAGTTCCTTGGAGGTTCTAGAGAGGTCTACTTCAGCAAATGATCAAGGTTCTCTACTTATTTTATGAGGAAGAAAAAGGAGTCGGGTTCTTTGCCTGCTTCCAGAGGAAGCAAAAGGAGTAGGGTTCTTTGCCTGCTTTAGGAGGAAGCAAAAGGAGTTGGGTTCTTTGCCTCACCAGAGGGTTGTTGGAAAGAGGGTTTATATAGGTTTATCCTCCTTCTTCTTACTGTGGGAGTAAAAAAAGAGTCACTTAGTTTAGTGCAATACCTAGAGGAGAGGCTTCAAGGATTGGACGTAGGTAAAGTTGACCGCACCACAATAAACTTTTGTGTGTTCTTTCTTTCTGCATTTCCACATTTAATTTTTGCACTTTATTCTTATGGTGAATGATTTTTAGATTTAAATCTTGAATTTTATTTGAGAATTTTTAAATAACCAATTCACCTCCATCTTGGTTAGCCTCAGGCTACTTCATATGGGCTTAACATCCCTAACAAACTTTTAAAAAGTTGTGCCAAAGATGAAAAATTATCCAAGAAAACATTAATGCCCTACTATATTAAATTCAAAAGGTCAACATTATACATCTTTGTAGCATTTTAGGGCAATTGTACAAACTAAAGGGCATACATATAAACAAAAAGGTCCTATAAAGACTTTTGAATGTCATTTTATCCTGATTTTTTTGGGGAAATATAAATTTAGTGGTAACTAGAGTAACCATCTAAAACATAGTTGAAAGGATACCCACCAAATCTATCTAAAATTTATTTAGTAAAAAGTATTGGGAAATGATCTTTCCTAGTCGCTTTATTAAGCTTTATATAATCTATATATATCCTCCACCATCACAATCCTAGTAGGAATAAGTTCAATCTTCTCATTTGAAATGAATGACAAACCTTTTTTTAACACAATGATTAGGCTAATCAAATCACTACAAATAATAGGATAAATGATACCCACGTCAAACCATTTCCTGATTTCTATATTAACCTCTTATTTCATATTTGGATTGAATCTCCTTTGTGGGTCAACTTTAGGATGAGGGGCTCCCTCCAATAGGATCCTATCCATACAAATGGATGAGCTAATCCACTATATATTAGAAATAGACAAAAAAAATGCTCTCTTATATGTGCTTACGACGTATCAACTTACCTTCCTAATCTTTTTTAAGCTTTGTATAGATAATGAAAGGTAAATTTAACTCCTTTCCTAAAAGGCTAATTTTTATTGAGAAGGCAATGACTTTTAGTTCTAGCTTAAGAGCCTTAACTATAAAGGGTTTCAAGGATTTCCCCTAAGATGATGCATCTAAAACTTTAATTCTTCCCTAAATATTCTAGGGGCTTCACTAATAACATGAACAAAATATCCTTCTATCTCACCTAAACTAGCCTCACTAAATGTCATAACAAATTACTAATCTCCCAACATCTCCACCATAATATCCTATACAGAATAATCAACAAAAATCCACTCTATAGTATTTGTCACCCTAGCCTTTAGGAAATTTCATATATTTTAAGGCATTGAAGGTGAATTCCTCATCCTAAACTCACATTATTAATTCTACCTTCTAAATATCATTTATACCACTACCTATAACTAAGAATGGTTTACATAGGATGATAGGTATTAATCTATCTTCCTTTATATTTAAAATTATAAAATCTAAAAAGAAAGTAAACTTATCAACCTTTACTAAAATATCCTCTAACACCAACTTAGGCAAAGTAATGAGTGATCTGCTAAAAGTGGTTGGCTAGACTTCTCCAAGATTTAATCTCTTAAAGATAAAAAGGACATAAGATATATAATAACAAATAAATCACATTTTGCTCTTCTATAAAACTTATCTTCTATTTCCATTGGGATGGTGAAACTACCCGGATCATTAATCTTCAATGATATTTTCTTTTAAATGATGGAGTTACACTCTTTGATAAAGGCTACTATTTTAAAGTCTCTTAATTTTCTCTTATTCCTAAAATGTCTTTGATAACTTTTGGACATATAAGAATTTATTTTCTGGATTCAGTAAAAGGTATATTAATTATTTGATTTTTAAATACCTATAGGAAATTAGAAATTTGTCAAACCATATTTTACTTTATTAATCTCTAAGGAGAAGATGGTGGTGGTCTGTAAATAACCTTCTTAATATGTTTTCTTTTTGTGGATTGAAATGGTTTCTTAGACTTAATGGGTTTTAATAGAGTTTCCTCTAGAATTTCATCTATAGGTTTCTCCTCCTTCCTAGACACTCCCTCTAATTCTTTTCCACTCAATTGAATATTCTTGCATTATTTCTTACCCTTTTATTTTAGATTTATTTTGGTATTACAAGGCAAGGTTCCCTGGAGTTTACTATTTAAAGAACTAACAAACTACACTAATTAATTTTTAATATTCCTAATTACACTAGCCTAACTAAACATCTAAGTACCCATCTAATAAAAGATTTTTATCCTTGGGTTAATTATTTTGG
>NW_021369428.1:0-403 GCF_001605985.2 Dendrobium catenatum
TGGAAGTGTATGTTGGCTGAAATTTGGAGACATTTGCCGGAGGAATTTGGTAGGACGTTGGACTCTTTTGCAATGGTGGACCATCGATTTGCAAGCCTAAGCACAATTTTATTATATATTCCTCTTCTCGTTGCATGTGAGGAGACCGCTAGACGGTTTTACCACAATATAGTGTTTTATGATTTTTATTTTGTTTCGTTCGATTTGGCTTTTTGTTTCTTCGAAGTTTGTTTGGTTCTTTGCAAGCTACATTTGAATCGAGTTTGGTTTAAGTCTTGTCGTGGTGTTCTCTAATTTGTCTCTTTACTCTAGTTTTGCTTGCATCACTCATGCATGTAACCTCATATGGCAGAAATGATTCCATACGGTAAATATGCTTTGTTTACACTCATATTCAATATTC
>NW_021369429.1:0-396 GCF_001605985.2 Dendrobium catenatum
TCAAAATCATAAACTCGGAAGCCCGAGTTGCAACACTCACACTTCTTCAAAATGTCCTTTATGTATTTTGTTTGATTTAAAAAGGTTCTATCCTCCAATTGTTTTATGCTAAACCCCAAAAAGTAGGACAACTCGTCACAAACTCTCTACTCATTATTTTAGAAAACTCATCACACAATTTCTTATTAGAAGATCCAAAGATTATATCATCCACATAAATCTGAACAATGAGTAAATAATCTCCAACTCTCCTAAAAAAAGGGTAGTGTCTATGCTCCCCTTCACAAACTCCCTCTCTAGTAAGAATGTGCTAAGCCTCTCATTCCAAGTTCTTGTTGCCTGCTTTAACCCATATAAAGTCTTTTTTAATTTAAAAACATGATTTGGAAATTGAGA
>NW_021369430.1:0-319 GCF_001605985.2 Dendrobium catenatum
TGGTACAATAAATCTGTACCACTCCCAGATTTTTACTAGAAATTTGTTTAAGTTCAGTTAAACAATGATCCAAGGAATTAAAAGTAGGAATAGGAATACCCCAAGCATTGAGTTGATTGATGATGTCCACCAAGTGTTTGCAATTGACACTAATATGCTCATAATCTTCCACCATATCACATCCTCTCCCACAAGTATCCTCATCAAAAAGCTTTCGGTTCTTAAGATATAAATTGGTTGGAATAGAAGCATTGCCAAGTCTCCACCAAAACGTTTCCACCATTTTGCTAAGTTTGAGTTTGTTGAGCCACTTGTAATA
>NW_021369431.1:0-201 GCF_001605985.2 Dendrobium catenatum
AAGGCCTTATAATCTCTACAAAATTGTTATATCCCAACTTTTTTTTTTCTTACTAAGAGCCATTGGCAATGAGAATGAGCTCCTAATTTCATTTATAAGACTTGCATCTAGCATTTCTTTCACCAAACCTTCAATTTCTATTTTCTAAAATACTAATAATAGTATGGCCTAACCCAAAGGTGACTCGATCCTACTATAAAA
>NW_021369432.1:0-1060 GCF_001605985.2 Dendrobium catenatum
GACCTATCTTGCCTAAAAAGAAAGCCTGCTAAAAGCATCTAGTCATATAAAATCCATGATGTCTGGTCTTTATAAAAGATGGGTGGGTGGTTAAATTTTTGGAATTTAAGGCCGGCATCTAGATAATTTTCTAAGTGGTCTTGTACTTATGAATGATATTATGCTTTTAAGACTAATGCAATTAAATTTTAATTTTAGTTAGTTTCCAATATATTGCATGTTAATTAAGGTATCCAAATCATGGATGCTTGAAATTAAAAAAAAAAAGCTTATAAAAATAATTTTTTAAGAAAGACTAAGCTTCCCCAAATCTGACATTTCATCATCATAAGTCAGATTATCCGGACTCTATCCGCAGGTGGGGAAGAGTTTAAACAAGGAAGAGATGCTGCATTGATATGAATGTGACCCAGGATGATTCCGGCTATTCCCTATATCATTATATTTCTATGTTATTTAATTCATAAAATTTTAATTTTAATTATGAGTAGAAAAATTTTATTCCTAAGAGCTTAGTATAATTTAGGCACTTGCACTTGCAAGAAATAAACTTATAAAAAACATGTCAGTTCTACTGCGCAAATAAAGTAAACAATCATAGCACCAAATTCACATAAAAGAGTGTCCAAAGTCTATGACAAGTGCCAAATAATATACATCCTAGAGTACAGAAAAGTAATGGTGGTGAGGCTCCACCGACAATAACATGGATTCTAATCCTATGGAACGACGTAAGTCTTAAAATGAGGTATTTTTAATCTTTGCTCTTCGTCTTCTGGTTCTTCTGTGGATCATCTTTTTTCGGTCTTCTGCTGGTACATCCTCAATTGGACATCCAAATGAAAAAGGAATTTCCTGTAGAGGGGCTTTCTTTTTCATTTGGATTCCTAATACTTTACTAAAACTGCTTCATTTTACAGTCTTTCACAATTCTATACATCGAATAAATTACATCAAATTATAAAAGAAAAATCTAGACTTTCATGTAGGGTTATCCTAAGCAGTTAGAATCAACATCTCAAACAGTTATATATAAATATAAAATGCTCAAACCAGCCAC
>NW_021369433.1:0-316 GCF_001605985.2 Dendrobium catenatum
ATTATAATATTATTTAATTAATTAGTTTACTTAATTATTAATATTTTAAATTATATTAATTAAGTTAATCAATAATAACTTAGAAGCGTCTAGGGTTTGCCTTCCATCTTCTCTTTTCGTAGTTGCAGTTCGGCTTCGTTGCTTCGCAGGAGGCGTCGAGATTGCACGCGTTGCTTCTTCGGCTCTGTTCGACTTCGCTCCTTCGACGACTTTTCCTTCCTGTTGGATCGGAAGTTACGACATTGTGATCGGAAGCAACAACGGGAGCTCGCTGGCTGTAAAGGTAACTTTCTACCTTTCGCGCGCTTCTTCGGCC
>NW_021369434.1:0-324 GCF_001605985.2 Dendrobium catenatum
GACGATCTCTTAGTTTTTGTCTCATCGTACTATACGATAGTGATCGTACCATATGATGAATAGAGACGACATCTGGTCGTCCAGACAATCGTCATGTATGAATAGTATTTTATGGATCGTACCGTACGATATTATATCGTACAATATGAATTTTTTAACTGTTCGTACATCTTCGTACCAGGACGAAGTCTGTTTATGAAGATCGTACTGTATGATGTTGAATCCTACGGTACGAACAGTAACTGCTACTTTTGAAATCAGAGGTTTTTTTAGCCCGTTTTTAGATGTCAATCAAGTCCTTTTTTCAGTAAGAATCACAGAGGG
>NW_021369435.1:0-239 GCF_001605985.2 Dendrobium catenatum
TACCCTTTTTCCATTCAACACATCTTTACCATTTATTCTTAATATGCATCTAGCAGGAAAAAAATTTATACTATAACCCTTATCACATAGCTGACTTATACTTAACAAATTATTCGTTAAGCCTTCAACCAATAACACATTGTCTATAAAAAAGTTTTTCAAGTTTCCAATCATATCTGATCCATACACTTTCTTTGTAGTATTATCTCCAAGTGTAACCTTGCCTCCACTCCTGGCTT
>NW_021369436.1:0-3548 GCF_001605985.2 Dendrobium catenatum
TATCTAAAACCCAATCTGCCTTCTGAAAATTCCCCCGGAACCTAATCTCATTAAAACTCCCTATCGTCATCGTCTCATAAACACTTAAAAATAAATAGACCGATGGCGTAGAGAGGCCGGGATCACACATAACAAAAAATGGAATTTTTCGGAGCCCACAGTAGATCGGCTCTCCCACCAACCACAGACACCACTAGGAATCTCACCAAGAGAAAAGCTGCAGCAGAACTAATTTGCATAAACTCAAATTACAACATAATTAGTATTAAATAGACTCTCCTAATTCCCACTAAACTTTTCCCTAATGATTCCCTCTCCAAATTTGAATTCAATTTGTATCTCTTTCCCCAAATAATTCCCTCACAATTTTAATTAAAACGTTCCTAAATATCTCTCACTCTATTTCTTCTCCTTCCATATTGAATTATAGCTTTCTTGGGCCCCACAAGTGGGGTCAAAATCCCCTTCCTGTTCTTGCCTATCTTGTCTACTGGGTTCGGTTCTTTTAAACTAGGCTGGGTTTAGTTCATCTAAACAAGGCAGATGGCTCTTGCCCATAGAGGGAGACGGCGTAATAATACTCGCTCCCCAAAGATGCACCTTGTCCTCAAGATGGAAGGGTGAGAAGTATCTCTTGATTGTCTCATATAGCTCCCATGAAGCATCGTACTTCAGCTAATTCTTCCACTTAATTTGCACCTAATGTACACATGTCTCTCCTCTGCATATATCTTCTACTTTTAGGGGTTCCAAAATGACCTCCATGTCTTATGTCAAACTTTGGGGTAGTGAAGATGGTGTGTGCTCTCCTATTGTCTTCCTCAACTATGAGATATGAAATACTAGGTGCACTACTAATGATGGTGGTAGCCTTAATCGATAGGCTACTGCTCCAATATGTCCTAAAATCTCATTAGGCCCAAAGTATCGTGGGGACAATTTCTCATTCCTCCTTCTGACTACTATTATGTGCTTGTAGAGTCTTAGATTTAAGTGAACTGTGTCTCCTGGCTGGAAGAGCACATCCCTTCTGTGCTCATCAGCCTTCCTTTTCATGATCTGTTGAGCTCTCAACAGATATCCCTTGTACTCAAATAATACTTTGTTCCTCTCCTCTTAAGTATTTATCTGCATTTGATACCAGTGTAGTGTTATGTCCCAAATGAGGTGGATCTCTCCCATAGAGAATCCTAAAAGGGGTGTTCTATGTTTGTAATAACCTATATTTTGACTTAGTGAAATAAATTTTTTAAGGAGTCGTTATAGTCCAAATTATAGCCATCGGAACCGTCGGTGGATTTTTGGATTGTATCTCAATGAGCTTCTTCATCTTCTCCAGCTGTCCAAATCAGCTCTCCAACTGATTCTCTATGGTTGAAAATCTTCATTCGATCAATGAGAATTTCTCCTCCACCCTGGATTTGAATTGCTCAATTTCACCTTCCAATGCATCAACCTTCTTTGCTACCATTGTCTCCAAATAATTCTCGCTCTGATACCAATTTGATGCGTTTTGGAAGTAAAAAGCAAGGTAACAAGTAGAAAACTGGAGGAATGTGAAGATAGGGCCTGAATTTGATTAATACTTCAACAATAATGAAATATACAATTGAACTACTATTCGATAGATAGATTGGCTCACCCACAAACCCTAGATGTCACTAGAAAATTAACCAAGAGAAATTTTATAGCATAAATAATTTGCATAAACTCAAAATACAACATAATTAGTCCTAAATAGACTCCCCTCATTCCCTCCGAAATCAGCCTACTTTACCCAAATGATTCCCTCGCCGATTTGAATTTAATTTGGATGTATTTCCCTAAATAATTTCCTCCTAATTTTAATTAAAACTTTAATAAATATCTCTCGCTCTATTTCTCCTCCTTCCATATTGATTTACAGCTCTCCTAGGCCCCACGAGAGGGGTTGAAATCTCCTCCCTATTCCCGCCCAGTTTTTTTCTTGGGTTCAGTTCTTCTGAACCGGGTGGATGGCTCTTGCCTGTAGAGGGAGCCGGCTTAACAGACTTGCTCACTTTGCCCCGAGGATTTCAGGAATTTGTTTGGAGCTGATGGAGGAAAAAGATGGGGGATGGGGGTATTATGGAGTGTGGCAGATGATTTATTATTGGCAATTTATTATATTATTTTTATAAATTTTGATAATTTATTTAATTATTAATATTAGAGGGTTTTAATCAAACAAACATTAATTAAAACTTAATATTTTATTACTAAATAGTTTTTCAGGGTTTAACCCACGTAAGATTTATTAAATCTGGATTTACAGGACAATTAAATCCTACATGAGCTAAATCCTACTTGGAGCCTAACAGCCTCTTAACAAGGATCTGGTTTGGAAAATGAATTATCTATGTGGATCTTTAGTATTTGCTCATTTACTTGGTCTGTTTCAATTGTCAGATGTGTAGGATTTTATTTGACTTTTTCAAGGTTTCAACTTGTATGATAACCTTCATTTATCTTTTTATTGTCTAACTCTAGCAAAATTATTGTCACAAAATTGACTCAAATAGTAGAATTGTTAAGTTTTAAAGTTTATAACGAATGTAATGATCAATGGATTATTTTGCACTAGATCTGAAGAGTATTACACATGATCTAACCACTTACTGTGCCCTGGAATATACTATCTTCAGGATGAAGTTCAGACAATAAAAAGCAATCAAGCCTCTTGATTTTGGTTTTAAATTGTTAGAAATGCCTCGTGAAATTTTTTTCCTTGGATTATTTCTCGTATGCAACAGTTGTAAAGAAATATTGCTTACCCTTTGCTCGATTGCTTGGCCCCACCAGAGAAAGATCTCGGTTCTCTAAAGAGATTTGGCAGCGTTAAGAAATGAGTTTTGGCATTGGAGAGAAGACTTGGTTTTGAGAGAGCTTGAGGGTTCTCCATCCATGGTTTGAGAAGGATTTCTTTATCAAGTTTGCTTATAGAGTTCTTGGATGTCATCGTCAATGTTGTTGGCGATGGAAGTAAACACTACAACGAAACAAATACAAAAACTTGAAAAAATAGTGGAAAGTAAAGGACACCAATATTTAATGTGGAAAAATATGAAATTGGAAAAAAACCACGAAGTCATTCCACACCAAGAAACCCACTATGAAAATTGGGAGAAATAAGTACAAATCTCTCTTATCTTTTGCTCTCTCCTTGCTTCTCGTCTCATACATCGATCTTTACTCAAAACAAAAGAAAAAGTTAAAAAGTTGATAACACCAAGGGATGTCACCCTTGAGAAAAACGAGAAAGAAAAACGGTTTAGTCCGCCTCGTAGCGCTAGTTTGGAGCGCTGCGGCACTCAAGCTTCTATCATCATGATGCTGCGGCGCTCAAACCTGTAGAGCTGCTGCACTCTGCTCCTATTATTTCTCCCAGCAAACTTTGCAACACAGGTGCATTTGGGAATACAACACCAGAGTGCTCTGGTACACAACGCTGTGGTGCTCGAGTACACAACTCCGGGGCATTGTACGAAAAAAAAATATTTTCATGTGCAAAGTATCTGAAGCCAAGCAGG
>NW_021369437.1:0-207 GCF_001605985.2 Dendrobium catenatum
CTATCCACAACAGAATGTATATCCCATCCCCCAAACTGTTTAGGCTTACAAAGTTGCTCCCATGAATAATGAATGCCCCTATTACCATCAGCTTTGTTCCAAATGAAGTCCCTACACATTTTCTCAAATTCCATCAAAATTTTCATTGGAATAAGGGAATGAGTCATAGAAAATAGAGGAAGAGAAAGTGCAACAGATTTAATTAGA
>NW_021369438.1:0-1223 GCF_001605985.2 Dendrobium catenatum
CCTCTTTATGCATCTCGTACTTTCAATTGGTATTAGAGTGGGGTTTCAAAAATAGTGTTTTAGAAAAGCTTACAAAAATTAATCATGACACATTTTGGTAACTGTAATACTACGGAGGGTGATTCTTTAACTCATCCAACCTTGTTTGACAACATACTATAGGATTTTTGGAAAATTTGAATGTCTACATTTTTACAGCCTATATACTATCATATGTGGATGTTGGTACAAGAAGGTTACACAGCACCTTTTAAACTTTTGAATGGCATTAAAACTCAAATAAAATTTAGTGAATAGGGCAATGGAAATAGGGATCTAGCATAATTAAATGACAATTACTTGAATTATTTCTTTTGTGCATTAAAATTAGAAGACTATATAAGAGTGTCCACCTATAATTCTGGTAAGGGGATCTGGGATAGACTTTGTATCACGTACAAAGGAAATAGTGAGGTAAAATAATCTAGGTTAAATATTTTATCGCATGATTATGAACTCCTCGCATGAAACCAAGCAAAACTATATCTTACATGTGAACTAGGTTCACCCAGATAGTGACATCCTTGCATACATTAGGTAAAGAGATTTGTAATTTTGAAAAAGTCAATAATATTTTGAGATGCTTACTTACTTCTTATGATGATAAAATCACTCTAGTTATTGAGTCCAAAGATTTAAACATTTATTCAATTGATAATTTGCTTAAGTCACTTATTACTTATGAGCAAGGAGTGAGTCAAAGGCAAAATGATACATGAGAGAAAAATGAGTAAAAGGTGGCTCTAGAAACAAACAACTCATAAAGTAAAAGTTCTACAGCTGAGGAAGATGATGATATAGCCTTGATGACCCAACAATTCAAGAATTTTCTAATAAGAAAACAAAGGCATCATCAAAACAACTGGAATAATGGTAAGAGATCAAACATTATTAAAGTTTCATCTGACCCAATTTGCTTTGAGTGCAAAAAACTAGGTCACCTACGAGCTGATTTCCCCAACATAAATATCCATCCAACTAAGGAGAATGTCAAGGAGAAGCCAAAATATAAGAAAGGGAAGCTGAAGACACAAAAGTCATTTTGGGCTAACTCTACCTCAGAATTATCAGATGAAGAAGTAGAAGAGGAGGCAACGAAAGTGTGTCTAATGGCTAACGATAATCTTGATCAATCGGACTAGGATTAGATATGTCAACTTTCATATGAAGATTTGTTGGTTATT
>NW_021369439.1:0-279 GCF_001605985.2 Dendrobium catenatum
CATTACTACTAGACTAGTAGTTAAGAGAGTGGCACCCCGAGTGGTTTCTACTCCTCCTCCTCTGTAGATGATGTAGTGGGACACGTGTAGTAACGCGCCCTAACATCTTCTAGTAAAGTGGACGGATCATAACCCTCAATTGGGGGCTTATGGCCTATTACTGGTGATCGCTCAATTATCTATTGCTTGAGTCTTTCTGTGTAGTAGTCAAGTAGGTGTATTGAAGATCGCACTCTCATCTTTATAACCTCCCTCCTTTGTGCAAGGAGAGGGTACGTA
>NW_021369440.1:0-216 GCF_001605985.2 Dendrobium catenatum
TGACCAGTGTGCATTACATTAGAAATACATTTAAAAAGGTCTAAATTTTAATTATGTCTATCTTTAACATTTTCACCCAATATAAGTCAAGGGGCCACTTAGGACATTCCTTAGATGTCTGCCTCAATCCTCAAAACTTTAATAAAAATATCCATACCACTCTTTCATAAAATGACCACACTCATGTATTTAAAATCTATTAGGTGGTTAGCTGGC
>NW_021369441.1:0-211 GCF_001605985.2 Dendrobium catenatum
ATTTTCGACTAGGCATTTCGCTCTTTGTGAGCTGAAGCTTATTTGAATTTGTCCACCTCGGCAAACTGTTGCGGAGGGTGGAAGGATTTTGCTTTAAGCGTTGGGATGGATAGTTTCATTTTTAAATATTTTTGGAATTTTTGAGAATTTTCTGGATTTTTGTGGGAATTTGGATGGAATTTTGAGTATTTGGAATGTTATTTGAAAAATA
>NW_021369442.1:0-263 GCF_001605985.2 Dendrobium catenatum
CAGCAAGTGATCATGGTTCTCTGTCTGCTTCAGGAGGAATCAAAAGGAGTTGGGTTATCTGCCGTGCCGGGTGTGGCAAAAAAGAGATGTTTTTGTGAGGGCTTCTCTGCCTAGCTGTGGGGGCTAAAGGAGAGTCATGTTGGTAGTGCAATACTCGGAGGGTGCCTCCGGGGAGTGGACGTAGGTCAAGTTGACCAAACCACTATAGACCATTGTGTTATTTTTACTGCTTCCACACTTTAATTTTTCGCACTTGTTTTTCC
>NW_021369443.1:0-309 GCF_001605985.2 Dendrobium catenatum
TAATTATATCGTAGGTAGATAGAATCTCCTACGAAAATTTTCGATTAAAATGGTGACAGAATTTCATTAGATTTTCTAGGAGTGATATCAAAAAGAGGAGAATTTTGGAAATTCAACAGGGAATGGTTCAAAATTGAACAGTTATTGACGGAGTTAAAGGAGGGAAGGTAGGGGACACTTTGAGATTCCAGAACCATCCGAAAGTTTCCCAACTTAATCTAAGTGTTGGGCTTTATATTTTAGGATTGAAATGATATTTAATTAGAGTTGAGAATTTTATTAGAAATTTGGGATTATATTCCTGAAATT
>NW_021369444.1:0-1383 GCF_001605985.2 Dendrobium catenatum
CATACACGCTCTAGTAGCGTGGTGGGAAGACCCAGCTCCCCCATTTTCCCCCAAACGGGGGATATGCCGGGGTGCTGCCAAAATTTTCACTGAAATGTATAAAGACTTAAACAATTTGAAGACCTTCTTGAGCAACAATATAGAAGACTTGTACTTGAACAAAAATGCACAGAACTTGAACTAAAATGAGCAGAGGACCTGTACGATGAACAGTGGACTCGTGGACCTAAATTTGAACAAATTCAAATGACTTCTAAGGATCAAATCCAAATAAAATAAAATCAAACTGAGGCCCAACTCAAATCAATTTGAACATGAAAATGAACTTACAAGAACTCCAGAAGACTTTGAACAAAATGTGAGCATGCAATTGAATTCAAAGGACTGCGGGGGACTTGAACAAGACTGAACATCAAACAAATACTTTGATTTGGATTAGATCCGGATCCGAACAAGCAATTGAACTCAAAAGATTTCAGGGGACCCGAACATAGAACTCAAACTCAAATGAACTCCAACATGAATTGAGTAAGATCACTCAAGCTCACTACTTGAACTCAAACTGGAACAAGATGTGGAGAGTAGGGAACTCAAATTGAACTCAAGTTGGATCCAAATTTGACATGAGCAATAAAGAACTTGAAATTTCAAGAACAACACACAAGACTCAAGCATGAGTTGAACCTTGAACTTGGGTTCAATGGAATGCATAGAACTAGGCTTTGGATGAATGAACAAATCAAGATCTAAGTGCACAGTCGTCCAAGCTAACAACAAGTTGCAAGTAGGAGATGAAATCTCGATGCACACGAAAGATGAATGCAACGAACTCCTACTACAATCCCTACAATGCCTGTTGATTGAGATGATAATACTGTAAATCGGCAACCAAGGACCCTTCCTACAAACAAATGCAACATCAACAAATCCCACCCGAGATTGGTGAAAGGGTGGATATGATGTAGAAGCAATGGGTCTTCTACAAACATTTTTAGGAGGTAGTAGTAGATGCAGCAGTCCCCTGCAAATGGACACTTGTGGATAACAACAGTGTATTGAAAGTACAATGAATCACTGTGGACACAAGTATTGATATCACCTACGACATTGGTGGTCAAGATCTTCAAGCATGTTGGGTACAAAGACGGCTCGATGTACGAAAAAGAACACCTCTTGCAGAACGGAAGAGATGTTTGAACAAATCCGAGCTAAACTTCCCGGTGTTCCAAAATCCCTAAATTCAAGAGGAAAACAGTTCTGGTGCCTACAAACACCGGAAATAATAAATCCATTACAGTGATGATCTCAAAAGGAGTCCTTTCCAAATCAATAGTCTTCAACTCCAAAATCCAGAAAATCCTTCCCCTGGTGATTGAGAAGGGG
>NW_021369445.1:0-289 GCF_001605985.2 Dendrobium catenatum
GTGATTTCAAAGAGTTTGGAATTGATTTGGGTTGAAAAGGCCATTTGAAATCCCATAAGGGTATTTTGGTCAATTTTGACCCATTGGTCAACTAGGGTCAAAAATGGGTCTGAAAAATGTAGTTTACTGCTTAATGGTTTAAAATCAAGAGTCTGGAAGTTATTGGAGGCTTTGATAAGGGCTCTAAGATCAAAATCTTCAAGGGGTTAGGTTCAGTGGCATAGGCTATAAATATTTGAATGTTTTACAGCATTTGGATTTTAATTCAGATTCTGGGGTTAGGGACCTC
>NW_021369446.1:0-212 GCF_001605985.2 Dendrobium catenatum
AATTCATGAGTATAATGTATTTTAAGTGAAAAAAAAAATTATAAAACTCTAAGAGATTTTTTTTAATCATCAATCACATATTTTTATACTTAATTTTCTGCTTATAATATTAAAAAAATGAGTTTAATAATATATATTTAGAATAATAGTTATGAATAAATGACTCGCCATAGAATTTATGCTTGTTGCGTGTTAGAAAATACGCGGCGGTA
>NW_021369447.1:0-202 GCF_001605985.2 Dendrobium catenatum
AACATGTAGTAAAATATAAGATTCATATCAGCAATCCTATGCCAAGTAGATAAAAGAAAAGCATTCAAATAGAACACCCCCAATAAATTAGCCAATACCAGATGGTCCTTCATAATCCTAGCCAACCAAACCCACAATAGCAAGCACCCAAGAACAAAGCAAAATCCCCTAACAAGAGAATTCATAGAACTAAAAAGTTAAC
>NW_021369448.1:0-1022 GCF_001605985.2 Dendrobium catenatum
TAGCAAACATCATGCAGTGAAAGCTCGAAAATCCGGCACGCAGTGGAAAATTAAATACTGGCCTATCCTAAAACTAGAGTTGGTGATTCTAGAAAACCATCTAAAGTGTGTGTGGTAGGCTGTGTGGTTTTGGTATGTTCTAAATAGGATATTTAATTGAAGTTACTTAAGGTTCGATTGGTTGAAAGGCTTGAGGGATATTTAATTAAAGTTTAAATCTTAATGGCTTTGGATGAATTTTAAAGTTAATTTTTAACTATTTGTTGGAAACCACCTTTGTTTCATTCCGAGGCCGTGAAGTTTATTTCACCTTCCTTGGGGCTAAGTAAATAGCCTCATAGGCATGGGTTACCCAGTGGCACCCGATATAATTAAGTATTTTGATATAATTAAGTATTTTGATATAATTAAGTATTTTGATTTGATTAAAGTTTGATAGTTAATAAATTTTACTTAAAAGTGTTTGATTGCTGATTTTAAGAGTTTGATTAATTTAAGTTTGTCATTAATCGGTTTGTGGCGTTGTGCCACCAGGCTCGAGGAACAAAGCCTCCTTAGGACACGTAGCCCCGCAGCCTGGAGTAGTCCAGCCGATAAACCAGATTAATGTGAATGAGTTAAGGATTTTAAAAGGTTAAATAATTAATGATTAATCTATTTTAAAGTTTAACACCCCTTAGAATTCATTCGTGGCGTTGTGCCACCAGGCTCGAGGAACAAGCCTCCTTAGGACATGTAGCCCCGCAGCCCGGAGTAGTCCAGCCAATAAACTTCATCTTTATGATGGTTGTTTTATTTTAAAAGGTTTGTTGAGTGTTTTAAACATTAACTTAATATTTTCTGGAGTTTTATAGTGATTTTGAGTTTTATGAATTTTTTGATTATTATAATCATTTAATTAAGGGGTTAAAAGTTGGATTTTAGATTAAGGTTAAATTTTGGAAAGTTAGTATTTTATTAAAATACTAAACCTTAATACCATCAGTTAGACAATAAGTACACTGAAATTGGATTTTTCTACA
>NW_021369449.1:0-219 GCF_001605985.2 Dendrobium catenatum
GTTGAGCCAGACGTAGCTTTGTGTTCGGATGCCAATGAAATTATTACGTGTGAATTGCCTACGTGTAAGGTTCCGACGTGGATATTCATTTGTCTTGCAGCCCGACCCGATCCAAACGTTAAATTTAGGGTTGGAGCTTCTTTTTTCATGATTTCAACCATGAAGCACTGCAATATATAAGGTGTTAACCTCTGTATAATACCCACAGGAAATAAAATT
>NW_021369450.1:0-1023 GCF_001605985.2 Dendrobium catenatum
GGCTTGTGATTTGGACTTATAATGACTCCTAAAAATTTTATTTGTTTGAGTCAAAATACATGCTATTACAATATCCCCAGCATATAAAAATGTCACCCTCGACATTTTCGCAAGTAATACAAAATAAATTTAATATAAAACTAAACCATATCAATAATATAATAAATCAAAATGGTTCAAAACTTAAGAATCTATGTCAAAAATAAATCACAACAAAATCAATTCTAAAATCATTAAAAAAAAACTCAAGTTATAAACAAAAATTTAAACAAAATCATATCAGTCGTATTTTCCATGCACTTCAAGAACCTCTTTCAAGGGTTCAGACTCTCTACATTCAATCTGAGCATATCCCATTCCATGTCCCGTTAATAGAAAGTCCGACATCATGCGCCCGTAATCACCACACCAAAAAAAGTGTTCTATCACCCTCTAGCAAAGTCGTAGAATGTCCCCTGCTCCATATCTATGTCCCATCAATGGGCAATCAGTCAGCCATCATGCATTAGTAATCCATTTCGTACTAGTGTCACCTTTTTTCTTAAAGTCTATCTAGAACATTTTGCTAAATTATCACTCACCATCTAAGTGATTAGGGGTTTCAATATTTGACACGGCCAAAAAACCTTACTTGAACCTGATCCAAAAATTTTGAGTTAGGATTAACCCAAACCCGAAATAGGTCAGGTTCGAGTAGACCCTTTGACCTAAAATTGATCCGAAATTGACCATTTTTACACGAAAACCAATTTTTTGGCCTGACAACCTGAGATTGACCCATTTTTTACACGAAAAGCGAGATTGACCCTTTTTTAACCCAATAAACTAGGAATTTTTTGTTGGAACTGGGTCATTCGAATCGTGTCAGGCTGACCCGTACTAGAAGCGGGTCACGAGTTTAAAAAACTGAGCTGTTTGCAAAAATGGGTCAAGTTCGGGTTGACCTGAATAGTGTCAGGTCAGTTTTGGGTTCAACCCGAACTCGACCCGTGTCCCAAAATTGACACCACTATGATCAATCAT
>NW_021369451.1:0-254 GCF_001605985.2 Dendrobium catenatum
TCATTTTTTAAAGGAAAAATAACCATTTCTATGGATCACCGTAATATTATTCACCATGTGATCTTTTGATGAAAAGAGAAGAGGAGCGGTAGAGAACAGGACAGAATTTCTTGAAGCCAAGAACAGAGGAGAGATAAGAAAAATAAAAGTCTTTTCATTACTTCAGTTTCGAATTACAAATACAATATATAGAGCAATTTAGAGAAAGAAGGTACATGTAGTTAACGGTAATCTTGTTGGCCAATATACAAGTG
>NW_021369452.1:0-498 GCF_001605985.2 Dendrobium catenatum
AGCCTCTTCTCCACGCAAATCCTCACTCCTCTCCCGAGCTCCCGACCTCTGCTTCCCTTTCTCCGATCCTTCCTCCGGCGCCTTCGCGGCTGTGCAACTTCGCTCCTTCGACGACTGTTTCTTCCAGTCGGATTGGAAGCTACGATCTTTCCGATCGGAAGCAAGGGAGCTCGCTGGTTGTGAATAAACTTTCTCCCTTTCACGACTTCTTCGGTCGAATCCCTGCACCCGACCTCCCGATCTCCCCTCTCATACCGACACACACACAGAGAGAGAGAGAGAGAGAGGAAGTAAGTGAGAAGTGCTTACCTCCCGATCCCGCCGCTGCCTCGACTCCTTCGTGGCTGGTCTGACATCGCTCCTTCTCCGACTATTCCCTCCTGTAGAACCGGAAGTTACAACATTTTGATCGGGAGTGAAAACAGGAGCTCGCGGCTGTGTAGGCAACTTTCTCCCTACCCTGCACGCTTTTCTCTAGCGTGGCGGGAGGCCCAGTTT
>NW_021369453.1:0-372 GCF_001605985.2 Dendrobium catenatum
CAATTTAATACCAAACTCCTTTGAATCACCCCAAAGGTTAGAAATGACCTAAGGGGATGTTTATAGTTTTTTTTTGAATTTTTTGAAATTTTTTAATTAATTAAATTTATTAATTATATATTTTCCTTAAAAATTGAAGGTCTCATTATTGAGCTTTTGCTTTTCATGGGTTAAAGGTTCAATTATGAGCAATTTGTGACCTTATATGGATTTTTAGAACTTCAAATGAATTAATTATGGCTCTAGGTCAAATCTTGGGGGCAATTTTGGGTTCCCTAGTTGGTCAACCAAATGGGCACCAATTCCAGTGAAACATGGGTTATGAGTTCACCTAATCTCAAGGCCTAAACCCACTAAATTTGGGACCAAATT
>NW_021369454.1:0-326 GCF_001605985.2 Dendrobium catenatum
TGATGAATAAATACCTCAAGACATACGGATAACAAATTATTATCAAAATGAGTTACCACAATTGAGAATCAATTATCAGTACCTTAATATATGATACACAATGAATGATGCTGATAGATACAATGGACTTCTACGAACAATCCTTACAAGTTTACCTATAGATCGAGAGGGCAACACTGCAAATGATTATAGAAGACCCATCCCCTGGAAATAAGTACAATCAGCAAACCCACCTGAGATTGGTGAAAGGTGGATTCGATGCAGAAACAATGGATCTTCTACAAAATACTTCCAGGAGGTCGTAGTAGATGCAGCGGTCCCCTGCA
>NW_021369455.1:0-1483 GCF_001605985.2 Dendrobium catenatum
GAGTGAAGTAATCCCAATTCACAAGTAGAGATTCTTAGCTTTAAACAACAAGTGACCCCTTCACGCTCCAGTGGTAAGAATCTTCCTTTGAATGCTCTCTCACACTCTCTCCTTGACTTTTCTTTCAATAAGCACGAAGATCAAATGGCCAAAAGATTGGGTGGCAGTCTAATTTGGACTATTTATACAAAAGATAAGAAAAACCGCCCAAAACTACAAGTTTTCAATTCTGTACGCAGTGGATCGTCCCGTACGATCGTGGATCGTCCTGGACTATTTTACTTAAAGTATTGGAAATGAACCTAATGTAAATTGGTACGAACTGTGTTCGTACACGCTTATCGTCCTGTACGAATTATGTTCGTCCGGAACGAAACGGTTATTTCATAGGTCGGTTTCCAAAAATTCTTCAGGACGTAACCAACTGACTTAAGTCGATTCAGTTAATCCTGGGACGAATAGGTTTCGTCCTGGGACGATTGTAAACAGAAAGTTTCGTCCAGGGACGAAAATAAATTTCGTCCTGTACGATCTCATACAGAGAGTTTTGTCCCAGTATGAAAATTAATTTCGTATGGTACGAACTCATACAGAGAGTTTCGTCTCGGTACGAAAATTAATTTCGTACGGTACGAACTCATATAGAGAGTTTCGTCCCGGTACGAACCGTATTCTTCGTCTGAACGAACATTGCGAGTGAGAATCCAGAAAGTTTCTTCCCGGGACGAATATTAAATTCGTCCTGGACGAATAAGACTTAGAAAATTTTCTCCTCGTATGTTCAGTCCGTTGCTCTTCTGAGGGGCTAATTTATATGATCGTCCCGTACGAACATGGTTCGTCCCGTACGATCAATTCACAAAAAATAGTCCCCTAAGAGTGTGTTGTGATTTTTTTTACTCAATTACAATCACTCCCTTTCATGTAAAAAAAAATGTGATTTACATATGAATAGTTTGAAGTCTTCATTGCTTGGAGTTGAATTTTCTGAAATATTAGTACACACTAGAGCAAAAAATAAAACTTCCAAAAAGTGTTAGGAGATATATAAAAACAATAATATTTGAAATCATCAAAATAATACAAGTTGCAAGAATATGAAACATGCAAATAGCAACTCTCTCTACAATCTCCCCCTTTTTTATGATGGCAAAATAATTATTGTTTGTAGGGGTTTTCAAATTCAAAGTATCTCCTAAACTCCCCATGAATTGATGAACTCATGAAAATGAGGAGGCATTTGAAAAAAAAAAATTTATTTTTCAAAAATTTTATAAAACTAAAAATAATATTGAAGACAAAATAAAGAAAACAATAAAAAATCACAAAAACAACACATACGAAAAAATCAAACAGTGCGAAAACATATGCAACAAACAAACAATTTCTCCCCCTTTTTGACAACATCAAAAGGTGAAGAAGAAAATAATGTTAGAGATATAAGCATAAATATGAAATTCATTTGATATTTTAATCTTGAAAG
>NW_021369456.1:0-348 GCF_001605985.2 Dendrobium catenatum
GTATGCTCTATTAATCATGCTGGTGGACCATGGGAGCTTGGATTGATGGAGACACATCAGACACTTATCGAAAATGGATTGAGAGAAAGGATTATCCTTCGAGTGGATGATGGATTCAAGAGTGGATTTGATGATCTTATGGCTGCAACAGCAGGTGCTGATGAATATGGTTTTGGATCTATTGTTATGATAACAACGGGTTGTATGATGGCACGCATTTGCCACACAAATAATTACACAGTTGGAGTTGCAAGTCAGAGAGAAGAACTTCGTACATGTTTCCCTGGTGTTTCTGGTGATCTAGTCAACTATTTTGTGTATGTTGCGAAGGAGGTGAGGAGCATTATG
>NW_021369457.1:0-248 GCF_001605985.2 Dendrobium catenatum
AATCAACTGCTTAAGATCTTTCGGTAGAGTTTTCAGACTTATTGGGAGATCTCTGTACCTCCTCCTCCATGGTCGCCGACTTCTTGTCGGTTATGTGAATAACCTCCGGTTTATCTGCGTCGACAGGCGGTTTCTGCGGAATTGATGACTGTCCTTGTAGGGTCGTCATAGCCGTTATCATTTCCTCGATCCTGCTCTCCATTCGATAAATTCGCTCGTCTTTCTTTCTCAATTGTTCTAGGAGTTGC
>NW_021369458.1:0-288 GCF_001605985.2 Dendrobium catenatum
AAAAGTTTTAACTGAACCATTGGGCAGATCGGCGTACCATTCAAACGCAATGCCGGATAGACTACTCACAAATTGGCGAAATAGTAGAGCATCTGACCCCCCTGCATTGCAACAGCTTGCTCGGAAGTGGGCCAGATGCTGTCTCGGATTTTCAATTCCAGTGAAGATTTTAAAAGTTGGTGGCACAAAGCCCTTTGGGTAAGGAACTAAGTCATATTCTTCGGGGTAAGGTCTACCCTTAGGAATAGATGCGGTTCCTTGCAAAAGGGCTAAGGCCTCCCTTACCTG
>NW_021369459.1:0-265 GCF_001605985.2 Dendrobium catenatum
TAAGATAGATGCCCCGACTTTTGATGGTACGTTAGAACCCCAAGTTTTTCTTGATTGGCTCAAAGGAATGGATAGCTTTTCAAGTTGCACAATATCTCGGAAGAGAAAAAGGTTCGATTCGCTGAAATGAAGTTGACTAGTAGAGCTAACCAGTATTGGGCCAACCTAGAATACATGCGCAAAACCCGAGGAGAGTACCCCGTGACTGACTGGGGAACAATGAAACAAGAATTGAAACGGAAGCACCTCACTCGGTCCTACTACC
>NW_021369460.1:0-201 GCF_001605985.2 Dendrobium catenatum
CACATAATATTAATAATAATTATATGTTTATTTTTTTGGCCTGAATCCCTGGATCATTTTTAGACATTTCAGACTCAATTTTGATACTTTTCAAGCTATTATGAAACTCTACAAACAAGATCAAACCATTCCAAAATTCTAAACCTTGTCTGGAGTTTCTGAGAAGATTATAGTTGTATTTTTAAACTTATGAGGCTTTGA
>NW_021369461.1:0-229 GCF_001605985.2 Dendrobium catenatum
GTTCATCTACGTTGCTTCTAGTTGGGAGGGATTCACGATAGATATGAGAATGTTACAGTGGGCAGTTGAGGAAGGAGACTTTAAACTTCCATCCGATAAATTTTATCCAGTGGCTTTCAGTTGTGCAATGCGGACAAACTAGTATCGGTGCTCTAATCAGCAGTAGTTGTATAACCACTGCCACACATAGTTATACAACGTAGTTAAACGACCAATTGGTATTTGGAAA
>NW_021369462.1:0-436 GCF_001605985.2 Dendrobium catenatum
GGGAGACTGAACTTGAGGAAGATGAGAAAATTGAACTTGCACCTCTTGACAGTCCTCCACCACCTCAAAACAATCCACCTGAAACCTAAGAAAGGGAAACAAATGACAACATTACTAGATTCGGAAAGGTTTACTCCAGGCGTACAAGCTCAAGCTATACTCCAAAGCAGATCCAAGAATCTGAACCATCTCCTGGAAATAAGGTAAGTTCACCACCTCCCTTATACCCTATAAACAACTCTATATCCTTCAATTATTTTTTATCATCACACAAAAATTTCCTTGTTACATTAGAAGATATCCATTTTCCTAAAGATGTTTCTGAGGCCTTATCTGATAAAAATTGGAAAAATGCCATGAAAGATGAAATGCAGGCCCTGGAGAAGAACAAAACATGATAGATCGTCAATCTACTGATAGGGAGAAAATCAATCGG
>NW_021369463.1:0-1635 GCF_001605985.2 Dendrobium catenatum
TTAATTATATAATTAAATATACTTTTCAATCAAAACATAGTGATTCTTTGATCATTAATAATTGTTTGATGGGAAGAGATAAGCATTTTTTATAACCTGACTAAGCTTTAAACCATTCAAATCATCATGATATGTCATCATATTTTTTGGATGGGAGCTTGCGTATCTAATCTTCAGCCCACCTATGGGTAACATAAAATAATATTATAAAATATCATTTGAGTGTAATTTTTTGTAGTAATTAAACATTAATACCTGTACCCAAGAGGTCTGCCACCAAAATCATGTATCTATGGTACACGCAGTGTGATTTTCCCAACAAACAATCGCTCCCATGACCAAACTTGTAGTAATATCACATATCCAATAATATAAGTTTGTGTGGGCCTAGTTGCATTACATAGCTCTCTATATAGATGCGTAAGTACAGCACTGCTAATAGACATTCGTCCAAATAATTCCACATACATAAGTAATGGCAATCACTGTAATGAGACATGTGATCGTGTCATATTTGTTATCAAAAAACACCCAATCATAAAGAGGATATAGGCCCGAACATGTTAAAAAAAAAGGTCCGGGAGCTAACTCTTTGTATGAATCCCTATAGAATATCCATCGGAGCCAACGTAGTAGGAGCATTGACTCCTACTACGCACTACCCATCTTGAATGTGCTGAGTCATCTTCATCACCTGGTGCATGATACACAGTATCTCTCCCTGGATGTGTACCGAGGAGCTCATCACAACATTCTGGCCAGGATTCCCAATGATGTCCTACACACACCATATTTGGACCCACGATGGCTGGCCCATCAATTCTCAATCCTAGTATCACCTGTACATCTTGGAGCATTATTGTTATCTCTCCGACCATTAAATGAAAGGTGTTTGTTAGTGGATACCATCTCTCTACAAGTGTTGTTATTAGGTTATGATCCAGACGTATAAATTGTAGATGGCGAATGTTATGGAGACCAAGATTTCATAGCAAATATATCAAGCGGAGGCACTCCACTAGCCACTCACGTGTCGTTCGTAAATGTGTTGAAGCAACCAATGGAGACGCCTGTTAAAAAGAGAAGAAAATATTTTTTAGAAAAAAAGAAAACTATGTATACAATTACGAATATACAATTTTTTGGTTGAGATTAGTTATAACCTGATCAGGATCATGAGCCCTATGTGATGCTCCCAGAGATGCTATGCTAAGTTCTCGAATCGTCTCGTCCTCACATTCCTCATGGTGGGTTCGACGCCTACCACATCGCCGCCTCAATCTATCAGCCATATCTATATTTGCAAAATTAAGAAATATTTTATGAATAGTTTCATGTTAACATATCTGATGATTATATAGAAGAATCAGAGGATGATTGATTATCTTTATAGGTTGCCTTATTATCACGTTACTTAGTGAAACTTATATTTATCATTAATTTTTTTTCTAATTAAATGATATTAATATATTTTTTATGTAAATATGAAACTCATAAGCTTCAGTCAAATAACAATTAGAAATATAGATTGAAACAAAAAATAAAACGTACATGAACGTACATATCATTAAGACAGACATATTTCAATAATAATGAACTGTTGAGTCTAGTAAATAGGTTGTTAAACCTAAGTTA
>NW_021369464.1:0-305 GCF_001605985.2 Dendrobium catenatum
ATTTAAGAGTGACCTCATAAAAAAATGAGGTCAACAAATGGACCCCCAATGTGTGTAGTAGAAGAAACTTCTGTTGCACACATTGGTGTTGACCGAATGAAAATTTTGAATAGAATTTTAGGAATGTAAGGAAGGGCATCACCCAACCTTATGTCTATAGGATGCTGATAGAAGGCTTACACCTAATAGACAGATAACTGGGAAACTAAGGTAGGGAATACCTGACCTTGGGTCTAAGGAAGGGCATCACCCAACCTTAGGCCTATATAATGCTGATAGAAGACTTACTCCAAATAGGCAAATTA
>NW_021369465.1:0-234 GCF_001605985.2 Dendrobium catenatum
TATTGCTACATCTGTGCCTCAGTTAGTAGATTGGGGAAATTTGAGGACAGAAAATATGACTAGTGAAGAATTGGGGAGCATCAGAGAGGCCATAAGGAAGGGGGAGGAAATACCATTAGGATATATAGTGGAGGATCAGCTTTTGCTACACAGAGGAAGGTTAGTGTTACCTAGGACCTCTTCCCATATTCCACTGATACTTCAGGAGTTTCATGCCAGTGCTATTGGAGGACA
>NW_021369466.1:0-230 GCF_001605985.2 Dendrobium catenatum
CCATGACGGCAAATTATTAGGTGCGGAGTCCAGATGTGGTCCGGAGATCAATAAAAATGCACCACGTCACCCAAAAAATGTACCAACTCGGTACCGCGCCCGGTACCGACTCGATACCAAGCGTAATCGGATGATTCTCTCGTCCGGTGTCCGCACAGAATAATCTCTTATCCATGACACTCTGTATCAAATAATCATTACGACTGGTGACACCAATCTAAGAGTTATGC
>NW_021369467.1:0-251 GCF_001605985.2 Dendrobium catenatum
TGGGTAGAATTTAGAAGATGCAGGCAGCAGTTGGAAGGGACTGTCTCACGAGCTCTTGCTCGATTTATGGATAGATGAGGAGGGATGATGAAAGCCCACAGCTGGGTTGGTGATTTGTGGGTGAGCAGCGGATGAACCTACGACGGCGGTTGCGGGAATAGGAGCAGGTCGGGCTTGATCTGCAGGCTAACGTCGAGTTGGCCGGCAACTTGTCGGAGGTGTATCTGTGAGCGGAGTGCCCAAGATGGAAA
>NW_021369468.1:0-244 GCF_001605985.2 Dendrobium catenatum
ACTGGGCATGGTGGGGAACGGGCTATCCTAGATATCGTCTCCTCCCCTTGATCAGAAGCTAAGGGGAAAAAGCGACTTCCCTTTAAGAGGGGAGAGGAAGCAGGAATAGGTAGCTCCTCATCGGCCTCAGGTTCTACTTGAGCTAAGGCCTTAAAGGGTACAACTTTCTTAGCCTTAGAGATCTTCTTTCTAAGTCTCCTTAAGTAATTCTTCTTCTGATTCTTAGTTGAAAAGGTAAGCCCAG
>NW_021369469.1:0-326 GCF_001605985.2 Dendrobium catenatum
TTCTGTGTCTGATCTGAGATTAGGTATTTTGTACTTTTGATTTTTGTACAGTCATGGCTTTTCTGTTATGTTCTGCTCTTTCTATGTATAGCCATGCACTGTATCTGTATATGATTATTTTGATGAAAGAAAAGATAGATGAATTGTTCCGTATTTGGATGTTTATAGTAGCTCTATGTTTTTCTGTTTATTTAATATTTGGAAGAAAGTCTGAAGCAAATTCCAAAGCTAGATCCTGGATTTCAAGTTTAAGTTGTGTCCCAACCAGATGCAAGCGGGATCCATCCCAGTCGGGTTGGGTCGTGACAAACTTTAGTGGTATCAGA
>NW_021369470.1:0-513 GCF_001605985.2 Dendrobium catenatum
AAGGTTGTTAATGATGAGCTTGCAACTGTTCAAAGGTATTGGTCTTCTTGGATTTCGCAAAGAGCTAAGGCTCTTTGGCTCACTCATGGGGAAGAGGACATTGGCTTTCTTTATGCCAAAATTAGAAGTAGACATAACAGAAATTGCATAAAGGAGATTACTAATGAGGATGGAATTTTCACTTCATTCAATGATATCTCTAAGGCTCTTGTTAATCACTTCAAGGAATTGTACAACCCCCCCTCAACTCATTTTGATTTGCCTCTTGATATCCCAACGGGAAATGTGGTCCCGACTCATTTACATAGCATGTTGGTTGCTCCAATAACTTTTGAAGAGGTTAAAATTGCAGTTTTTGATGGGAAAGTTTCTTCATCTCCTGGTCCGGATGGATTTTCTTATGCTTTTTATAGAAGTACTTGGCATATTCTTGGCCCTCAACTTTTTAATGCTGTCAACTACTTCTTCACCTCTGGTTCTTTTCCTAAAGGTGTTAAGGCCACTGCTATCACA
>NW_021369471.1:0-1207 GCF_001605985.2 Dendrobium catenatum
TTTATGGGACTCCAATATATCCTAATTTATATAAGAGCAAAGCTCTTATTTTTGCCCGATGAATGAGTGTGACACGTTTAATTAAAATTATATATATATGAATGCTATATTATCAAAAAATTATTTTGATAGGGCACGAATATCGAGGCAAAATTAGGACGAAAGCTTCAAAAATTAAATCAAGGATCAACTGAGCTCCGATTTTAGCAAACTTATAGTCAAACTGAGCATCTCAGAAATACGAACCCACGACACCAAACTCAACTCAATCCGAGCCCAAATGCATCTAAATCGAAGACCCAAGCGTTGTTGGAAGGTTCAAACCACAATTTGGATCACCAAACGGTTTCCAAAAATGACATGCTTATAGTCGAATCGAGCGGCTTGGCGAGACGAATCCAACGAGCCTAAGATTATTGAATTTTGATATCATTAAGACCTTCAAATAACTGACAAACGGTCGATGATCAAGGGATTCAATATCAGTCGTCCATCCATACCACTCCTCATTTGCCCTTAGTCCTTCTCCTATTTACGGGGCATGGCATCCTCAAAAAACTATAAATAGCCCCTCATTTCTCTTAAAAGGAGACCCAAGTAAGAAGAAGAAGAAGAAGAAGAAGAAGAAGAAGATAAGAGAAGAAGGGAAGGAGGGAAGAAACTCCTCGACCACCACCGGAGTTCCGCCCGACTTTCAAGTGACGCTGAAGTTCCGCCTGACTTTCAAGTGGCACCGGAGTTTCGGCCAACTTTCAAGTGATGCCGGAGTTTTTTTTCGACTTTCAAATGACATTGAAATTATGCCCGAGTTCCAAGTAACTCTAGAGTTATGTCCGATTTCCAAGTGACGCCAGAGTTTCATCCTACTTCCAAGAGTTGATTATTACAATCTGATCGTCCTAAATTTTAAGAACGAGTGAGCCTCTTGTAACTCAAGAAAACATTAGTGAAATTCTTTTAACTTGGTGTGGCCCCATAGTTTTTTCCTTTCCTAGGTTTTCCACGTAAAAATCCTAGTGTTCTTTTATCTTCTATTTGTGTGCTGGATATCCGTACAGTGCTGAGACAAAAACTTTCTAACTCTATCGTCACGTATATTCTAGCCTGCAAAAATTTGGTACCATTTGTGAAAAATCAATATCCCATAATTATAAGTGTTATTTTGATGGCCAACAGGTGTAGAAATCGTATCTTGGGAGCTTCCCGC
>NW_021369472.1:0-297 GCF_001605985.2 Dendrobium catenatum
AATCGCAAGGCCCACCAGTCGTAGGAAGAGTCCGCGGCTCGTGGTTAGGTATTCTATCATCTCATTTGTGATTTCCCTTCATCTTCTCCTCCACCGCATCATAAGAATTTCCCTCCCAACTCCAATTGCCACCGACCGTTGGAAGATCACCGCCGGCCACATCCACGTCCCCGGCCGACCATCTTGCCGGTGACCATGGTTTAAAATTGCGCAATATGAGGCTCGCCTTTGCGCAGTTCCGGTAAAAAATGCCTCGATGTTTACGCCTCGAGTTTTTTTATGAGGCTTGCGCCTCAA
>NW_021369473.1:0-2040 GCF_001605985.2 Dendrobium catenatum
GACTAGATACATGCCAAAAGGAAAGTTTTATCAAAAGTTGAACATATGTTAGCCCATAAGATGACTATACGAGGTAACATATGACGATTTGAAACTTGGAGAAAGTCGTTATTATCTTTCTTTCCACATTTTGAAGGGAATTTGGATCTCAAATGACTTAAAATGGGGTTTTTTCCTACAGAATCCAAAACGCAACGGACAGAGTTTTCCCTTGCCTGAAGGCTTATGGAATTGTAAGAAAAAAAAACCAAGTAAAGTAAACGGTCTAACCCTCTTCACTCTTAAAATTTCAAAGAGAATAAAGGGGTTAAGACTAAAATACTTGAGAACTTTCTTAAAAGCAGAAATCTTTCAAGCTCCTTTCAATTCGAAAAGAAAAGAGATATTGAATGTGGCATTTGTTAATCAAAATTTTAAAAGGATATTTGGGGACCCGATTTGACACTATCACCTCACAGGAAATCCCAGGGTAGAAGGTCAAAATCAGGACGATTAAATTAGCGATTGACAACATTCGGGAGGTAGAACATCTCCTTTAAAGTTTTAAATTTCGTTGTTTAGATGTTGGCCACACTCCCCCAAGGAAGAAACGGGTCGAGGGATCAACGGAAGGAAAGTAGTTAATACTACCGATGAAACAAAATTTTGTTCTTATTAAAGATGGAGAGAGAGATTTGTCCCACCGGGCGTGCCATTTTATTGTTGGTGGAATTTTGAAAGCTGGTTTTGAAAAATGTTAGTTTTCTTTGGGAATTTTGAAATTGAGATTTAATTCTAATTCTAGAAGTCGAATCAACTCGCTCGGAAAAGTATATCACCCCGAAAGGCGAAAAACAAAATTCCACAACTGTGTTCAGGCTTAGAATTATATAATTCATCTTGAATATCACAGCTAGATTCTAAAGAGAACTCGACACGGCCCCGAGGGGATGAGGTAGGGTTCAATCAAATAATCTAGTTATGATACTCAAGGGGTATGATTGCCGCATTCATATCCAAAGCTTTATCAGAGAAGGATGTGTCTCCCCAAAGGGAGATATCACCTTTCAATGATAATTCTTCTAATATGATAACGACAATCATTTTTTACTTTTCCCAAAGAAATCTAAGAGGGTTTTTTTTAAAAAGATTAATTTTGAAATCAGGTGTGTGGGGTTCCAAATCTCCTACGAGCGTAAGCCCTAGTAGTTAATTACTTCGTAGAGAGACAGAGTCCCCTACGAAAACTCTCGATTAAAATAAGAACAAAATTTTGTTAGATATTCTAGGAGTGATATCAAAAATTGAATAGAATATTTTGGAGAATCAAAAGGGAGTCGATCAAAATTAAACAGTTATTGACAGAATCGAAGGAGAGGTAGGGGACACTTTGAGATTTCGAAATCATCCAGAAGTGTCCCGGCCTAGTCTAAATGTTGGGCCGTCTAGGGAATTAGCGGGGATCGAACCGGTTTTTGAAGCATATTCCTGCATACTTTTCCCTTTATTTTAGACCTTCCCCCCTGCAGATAGAGTCCGGATAGTCTGAACCTATGAGGACGAGGTGCCAGGACTTGGGAAGTTAGTATTCTAAAAATTATTTTTTAAATGCTGTTTTTAAAAATTTTAAGCATAATTTTAATTTTGAGGTTGTTAACTAGCATGCTTGATTAGACTGACTAAAAGATAAATTTTAATTGCATCAGTATTAGCATTTTAGCCCCACAATAAGTTATAAAAGGGCCAACCAGGAAAAAAAAAATTTTTAGAATTTCAGACCCCAAATCTCAAAACCTTAAATTAACAAGTCTATACTCTTTCATAAAGACCGGATTATATATTTTAATGATTAGGTGGTTAGCGGTCACAATTCAAGGCCGGGGTAAAGTCCGGTTTTGCAGCTGCATTGTTAGGAATGGCGACTGTGGTCACGTCAAATTAGATTTTTGGATCCGGGGCAGAAATTTTGATTATTAAGACGAATTTCGGGAATATAGTCCCAATTTCTATATGTTCAACTCAAATTAAATTCTTTTTCTAATAAATGTAAGACCAATAAAT
>NW_021369474.1:0-510 GCF_001605985.2 Dendrobium catenatum
AAGTTCGATGACAAGGAGAAGTCCGACGTCGTGTAGAAGTACGGCCTCGGGCAGAAGTCCGATGAAAGTTCGTCGACGGGCAGAAGTCCGACGACTAGTAGAAGTCCGCTGACGAGCAGAAGTTCGACGACAAGGTGAAGTCCAACGTCGTGTAGAAGTATGGCCTGGGGCAGAACACCGATGAAAGTTCATCGACGGGCAGAAGTCTGACGACGAGTAGAAGTCCGCTAACGAGCAGAAGTCTGACTACATGGAGATGTCCGATGTCGGGTAGAAGTCCGATGACAGGCAGAAGTCCGTAGTCGGGTAGAGATGCCGCGTCAAGTAGAAGACCGATAAAAGTCCGTTGACGAGTAGAAGTCCGACGTCGGGTATTAGTCCGATGAAAGGAAGAATTTCGGCGTCGTGTATTAGTCCGTCGAAAGTCCTGCAAGGCAAAAGTTTAGCGCAGGAGGAAATTCAAAATCGAGAAAAATTTTAACATTATGGAGAAGTCAGATAGAAGTCTAT
>NW_021369475.1:0-520 GCF_001605985.2 Dendrobium catenatum
ATTCTCTTGAATGCTTATCTCCTTCTTCCTTTCTCAATTTTCCATGGAGATGGGTTAACCTTGAATGTGCCTCAATCTATAGCAATACATATCTTCTAATCCCTGTTCCTTTATCAACTTAGCTTACCAACCAACAAATTGAGAAAATTTTGATCAATCAATAAACTACCCAACTATAATTCTCAGTGTGTAGATATTAGAAACGTTTGTTAAACTGTATAACTACGTAAACCAAATCCTTATGAAAGCCAGGACATCAGAATTTGTCTAAATTGAAAAACTATGTGATTTTTCAGCATCAATACTATCCGTCCTTACCGACCATTGTGTAATTTCTACTTTTTGAGCACGAATGTTTATATTAAAAATCAAAATTTTAAAAACACGGGCACAATCTAAACATTAACTCAGCAAGGCTTGTGCGCACACACCTCTGAGCATTGACATTTTGAGATCCGGGACATCAATCTATCATTCTCCCGCTGTAATTCCTAGTATAGAGAAATTGCTAGGTGATTGA
>NW_021369476.1:0-280 GCF_001605985.2 Dendrobium catenatum
ATGCAATCAAGTGTAGGATTACCAAAAAAATTTAAGCTTCCTAAAATAGGGTAGAGATTTCATGTCTTAATTATATTAAGGAAATTGTATTTGATGTAATTAAGTACATAATTATATAAGATAAAATTTTAATGCTCCTAAATGAGAGTTGAGATTTCACACCTTAGTTTAACTAGGTAAATTTAATCTACTTCATGAACCAACTCCAAAACAAACTCTCCCTATTCTTCCTAACAATTTCCATTTCTCTGGTACCCCTTAAGCTCTTTATGGCTCGACA
>NW_021369477.1:0-1369 GCF_001605985.2 Dendrobium catenatum
TTGAATCCGACGGTATTAAGATGCAAGCCTGCCGGAGTAACTGTGTGGAATCCCCTCTACACTCCCTTGAGTCCCCCCTCACAGGATCTTCTCCCTCTCAAACTTCACCCATTCCTCACACCCTTTCAAGCTTTCTCTTCAACTTTCTCCCACAAGAACGAAGATACAATGGCTGCCAAAGACACTTACAAAGTGCCTTGTCATCTCTTAAATAAAAGAGCTAAAAATGAGCTCATTAATGCAAGTTGTAGACTTTATCGTCCAGGACGATAGACATATCGTCCTGACTGATTAGTTCAAATATGAGGAAAATCGTCCTGAATATTGTCCTGAAATGAAGCTGGACGATGTATAATCGTCCCGGACGATCTTGCGATCGGCCCAGACGAAATCACCATTAATAGCTTTCCAAAATTGCCAGAGAAATTTTGAAAAAATTGTTCTAGGTTGTCCTGGACAATATGTTATAGTCCAGGCCGATCCACTAGGTCGATATCCAAAAATAAGAATTTCCTAAGTAGATCTGGCGCCAGATTCTTTCTGAATTGAGCATATCATCCTGGCCGATACAAAATCGTTCAGGACGATGTGTTTTGCATAAAGACGGCTGCTTTAATGAGAATGCCCTAATTAGGGTTTCTACGTTTGGATAGATTGTCCCGGCTGATATAAATATCATCTAAGATGATGTTACCAAAGACAACAAACTCTAGGGAACAGTCAGAAACTCTTATACGTTACAAAGCATCAGGAGCCACAATAAATACAATAGACTCAAGAAAGGAAAAATGGTGCAAACTGACTCAGATCTAGTCTACCTAATCTTGAGCTGGTTCCAAATTGTAGTCCGATCGTGTGAACCTGAAATGTCAGTACATAAGGCAGTTGTAGAGAAATAAAAATGTTTGCTATCATCAAAAACATAAACCATTAATCCGCAACAATCTCCCCCTTTTTGATGATGGAAAACAATTCAATTTGAATTTTCAAAAAAGTAATATCTCCTAATCTCCCCCTCACTAGAATAAACCCTGTTAAAAAATAGGGGAGATAAAAATATTTTTGTTGTTTTAAATTTTTTGAAAAGAAAAATAAAAGGATACAAATTCAACATTACGTTCTCCCCCTTTGACATTTTCAAAAAGAGAAGAGACGCAAAAAACAAAATGATCAAAAGACAAAAATGTTCCCTGATCTAGTGAAAAAGCAAATATTCTTAAAATGAGAAAGTTACCTCTTAGTTTTAATCAAAAAAGTTAGTAGAATTGGATTGACAACGTATAGCCCAAAAAAGGTTAGAAATTCAAAATTTGATAATCCAAACTAAAGTTATTTAAAAAGGCTCAAAAACTTTTTAATTCGATATCTA
>NW_021369478.1:0-384 GCF_001605985.2 Dendrobium catenatum
ACGAAAACTCTCGATTAAAATAGCGGTGTAAATTTTACTTTAGATTTTCAACAATTGATGTCAAAGGAGATTAAGGTTTGGAATTTTCAATTGGGAATGGTTCAAGTTTGAGCAGTTATTTTTGGAATCAAAGGAAGAAGTGTAGGAGGCGTTTTGAGATTCTGAATTACTTCAGAAACACCTCAATCTATCCTAAGTGTTAGGCTTGTATTTGATTGAAAGATATATTTGATTTAATGGCCAATTTTATTAGAAAGTTGGGATTCGATTCCCGGAGGTTGAGGTCTTATAGCCCGAGCTAGCCTCAGAACCTAAATCTAAATTGGGCATTTTAAAAGTGCCCCGAACCTAGCAAATGCAATGCGAATCTGGTCTTACCCCGGC
>NW_021369479.1:0-264 GCF_001605985.2 Dendrobium catenatum
GAAAGTCTATTTGCGTAAGTCCTCAGATTAAAATCCCACTATAGGAAATCGTTCATTTCCGGCAAAATTTATGGAAAATTTGTGGGGAATTTTCCGACGGCCTTCTGACGGATAAAGATGAAATATTTCCAACAAATTTTTAGAAAGATTTTTCGGCGGATTTGCGGTGAATTTGTTTACGCCGGCTTTCCCAGCGATTTTTTCAGCTGCAAATCCGCCGGATTTTAATAATTTCTAAAAATATTAATACTATTTGTAATTCCA
>NW_021369480.1:0-1112 GCF_001605985.2 Dendrobium catenatum
AACCATAATTGGTTAAATCAACATATCCTAAGTTAAATACCTATATACAAACAATTAGCCTACACTAATTACTAAAAATAAACCCAATTGACTCTCTCATGATTCCTAAGCTTTGGACTAGTTCCTTTAATATGAGTTGATTTGGTTAACACATATGGAATGGTATGTATTGGCTAAGCCAAATAACATGCTTATAAACATTCAATTCCCTAGCTCTAACATATTATACTTGACCTAATTAGCCTCCATAAGTTCTATAGAGTCTATCCCAAGTTTGACTAGAAAATTTTCCAAATGTTTAATATATATCATATTTTGTCAAAACATTAAATAACAACATTTCTCTTCATACAAGCTGATCAAGCCTACTTTATACTATTTCCAAAAGCTTCCTACACCACCTAAAACTGGCTTAGTAGCCTGGTGTGGCTTGGTTCAACCCAATAGTTCCCATAAGATAAAATAACACAAAAACTATTTTCCTGCTTTTCACATCGCCTCCTACATCAATGCCTACTTCCAAACCATCTATTACATGTTTAGACACCCAAATAAGCCTACCTACTAAATCCATGCCTTTTATTCAACCTTTAGCAAATGAAATAGGCTAAACTAGGTAAAATTTTTATACACACTTCATTTTGAACCCAGACACTTAATTCAAAAACTTTAATTTCATTTTTCTTACCATCAGCTTCCTCTACCTTTTTAAAGGAAGAAAACCAATTATTTGGATGTCACCAGCGAGGAGAACCATTAAGCCATGGCCACTATTATGTCTTAACTTCTTAAACTCCTCTGTTGCTCCTCCAACTGGTATTTCTTCAACAAACTTTGGTTTTTTGGAGCTAACCATCTAGAATCAAAATCCTCCTCAAATACTCCTTATATAGAGGAAAAATCCAAACACTAACTCTATATTTAGGTTTTATAGCTTTCATTCAACCCTGAAAGTTTGTTATAGATGTTAGGCCCTATATGAACTATCCCAAGGCTAATAAAGAGAGAGGTGATTTGGAAAAGAAGGATATTTTAAACAATGACAAAAACCCAAACCAAAATTACCACAAAAAAGGTGCAGAAGAAAAATAAATGCGAAAGCGATAATAAGA
>NW_021369481.1:0-430 GCF_001605985.2 Dendrobium catenatum
CTTAAAATAAGCAATTGAATATTATAGATCCTACACAGATTCTTAACTCTGAGTTTCGAATCCTTACCCCCAATACCCCTAATATTCCACATTAGAGCTTTAATCATTATTGTTTTTTGAGGAAGTATGAGCTCTGGTGGATCTAGGGGTAACAAGACAGCTATTTTTATTTTGTTTATCTTTTTTCTTACCTACTTTCAAGACCCAATCCTCCGTTTTAGAAACATTTAAATCAGGAGAAGAAGTAGACTTACCTTGATTTTTTATACGAGAGTTGGCGGCCTTAGAAGGAGGAATAAATTCACCTTCTTCATCAGATTCAAGATAATTATCCACTTCAGTCACCGCAACAATAGCACTGTCCTGTTTAGCAATCAGAGAATTTTCAATAGATACAGAATTAGATATAATAGGCAAATTATTAAACATA
>NW_021369482.1:0-375 GCF_001605985.2 Dendrobium catenatum
TGCAATGCCTTGTGCGAACATGTTAGAAAGTACGCTCACTAGATCCTTCATACTTATACTATACTACATTCAACACTCACCTAACCTTTTCTTTCGCTTGTCAACTTACTCTAGTGGAATTGAAGCCCTTGGGCTTGGATAAATTCATTCACTCAAACTCAGATAAGGTTCTTAAAAAAATTGGGGATTTCCTCTTTACTGCGATGTTAGTTCTTTAAAGTCTTTCCGCTTCTAGTTTTCCCTTGTTATTATAAGTTTGCTTTCTTTCATGACTAAGAATAAGCTTTATGCTCAAAAGCTCGATTCAAGTAGTAACTTAATGTATTTGGTACCTCACAAGGGGTGGGAACTACTAAAAAAAGCAAACTTCTTCAC
>NW_021369483.1:0-329 GCF_001605985.2 Dendrobium catenatum
CCACCAACTAATCAGGACCCTTCTGTTTAGATTGTTTAGCTTTGTACTGTAGTTTCTTTCTTTTGCTTTCTGCTTTAGTTGCTCCTCCTTTTTGTGCTGTTAAAAGTAGGAGAAGTTTGTTGTACTTGTTGTTGTGCTTGCTATAATTTGTTAAATGCATTCCTTTTGTTTTGTACTTATCTTTAGTATCTTTTTTTTCCTGTGTTTAATTTAAAAAAAAAATAAATAATAAAAAAAACCAAAAGAAATGTCATTCGTACTTGCTTACAATAAATTATTTGACATCATCAAAAACTTTTCATTGGATATTATTTTATTTGCTATTGTCC
>NW_021369484.1:0-294 GCF_001605985.2 Dendrobium catenatum
GTCCTCTGTCGGTATGGTCGGAGCTTCAAGTAGACCTCGTCCCCAACTGCGAATTGTATATCTCTACTTTTGTTGTCCGCCTGCTTCTTCATCAGTTGTTGGGCTCTAAGTAAATGCCTCTTGAGCTCTTCCAACACCTGATCTCTTTCCTTCAAATGCTGATCCACTGCAGATACTGGAGTACTATTATGGATGTAGTGTACCAAATGTGGGGGGTCCCTCCCATATAACACCTTAAAAGGTGTTATCTTGGTCGCCGAGTGAAAGGAGGTATTGTACCAGTATTCTGCCCAA
>NW_021369485.1:0-234 GCF_001605985.2 Dendrobium catenatum
TTCTGATATTATCTGAATTTCTGATTTCTGTACGATTTAATCCGTTCTAATTCTGATGTGTACGATATCTGATTCTGATGTGATCTGTCTGTATCTGTTCTTATTTGTTCTATTTCGTTCTGATATATCCGATTTTATATCTGTACGATTCCGTTCCGATTTCTGATCTGATTTCTGTCTGATGAGTTTGGTTTTGAATCTGAGAATTTTGATTGGAGGTTTGTTGCTTTGCTG
>NW_021369486.1:0-328 GCF_001605985.2 Dendrobium catenatum
TAGCTTATTTCCGACAGAATTTTCGATGGACATAAATTCGTCAAAAATTCTAACATATTTTCTGGCGGAATATCTCCAATGGATTACTAACAAATTTTTTGATGGGTTTTCCGACGGATTTGTTTCCGTCAGATTTGAAATAAATTTCTGATGGAATTTAAAATTTTTTGAAAAACAATTATTATAAATATTTAAAATTATCATGTGGTTAAGTTAAATTAAGTATTTTAAAAACTTATTATCAAATTAAATTAAATATTATAAAACTAAAATAATTAAATAATTTTAATAATTATTATTATGGTTAAATTAACTAATTCAAATAAAT
>NW_021369487.1:0-436 GCF_001605985.2 Dendrobium catenatum
CAGCCACATCTGTGGTATCGAGTCAGTCCACGGTATCGAGCCATCACTGAGCCACGGTATACAACGAAGTGATGATGTGACACATTCTGATTGATCTCCAGACGGTATTCGACATCGGCTCAAAATAATTAATCCATACAACACGATCATGCGCTTTTCTTTTGGGGAAATTTTGGGGCATAGCCCATTTTATTAAAATAAATTTCTAAAACAAAGTTCAGAAAATAAAAACAACAAAATAAAGGGAAAAAAGAAAAAAGCCAGAGCTACAATCAACATTCTATAACAAATATAGAATGTGAGAAATCAAAACCAGTAAACTCAAAACAAACAAAGAACTGACAAACTTAGAATGAATAAAAACGGACTTCAGGCTTCAGGCGTCATAACCAAGCAGAGGAAAGAAAATCCAGTTCCAAGCATTTGGAGAAACTCC
>NW_021369488.1:0-250 GCF_001605985.2 Dendrobium catenatum
TACAATCATCACCTTTAGTAATGGAATTTTCACTATCCGAATCATCAGCCCTTAAGGCTGTAATTTTCTCTTTTCAGTTCTCACATGTATCAATTTTCCTTTAACTCACCCCTTGCTCATATTCAATGAGAGACCCAATTTAGTTATCAATAGGATAAACATTAAGATCCTTTGATTCAATAATAGTAGCAATTTTTGAATCATAGGAACTAGGAAGATAATGCAAAATTTTATTATCCTTTTCTATAAT
>NW_021369489.1:0-1727 GCF_001605985.2 Dendrobium catenatum
CTCACATCCTTGGTGGATTCTCTCGACCTCTTCCACATAAGTTAACGTCGTCGAGCAAAGGCTCCGAAATACAACCTCGGATAGGTCTCACAACCTTGGTGGATTCTCTCGACCTCTTCCACACATGTTAACGTCATCGAACAGAGGCTCCGACATACAACATCGGATAGGTCTTACATCCTTGGTGGATTCTCTTGACCTCTTCCATACAGGATAACATCATTGAGCAAAGGCTCTAATATACAACCTCGGATAGGTCTTACATCCTTAGTTAACGTCGCCAGAATGCCGTCAAGGGACTTCCATTTAACTTCTCCACATAGTTAAATTTCTATCCGATTTTGAATTTCCTCCTGTCACTGAATTTTTTCCTTGCAGGACTTTCGTCGGAATTCTGGCCGTTGATGGACTTTCGTTGGTCTTCTACCTGACTCAATGCTTCTTCCAAACACTGGATTTCTTCCTGCCAACGGACTACTACACGTCGTCGGACTTCTGCCCGTCGACGAACTTTCGTCGGTCTTCTACCTGACGTTTTACCTCTACTCGACGTCAGATTTCTGCGTGCCATCGGACTATTAACCGTCGTCGGACTTCTGTCGATCGACGAACTTTCGTCGGTCTTCTACCCGACAGTACTTCTACACGACGTTGGACTTCTCTATGTCGTCGAACTTTTGCTCATCAGAGGACTTCTACCTGTCGACGGACTACTGCCCGTCGATGGACTTTCATCGGTCTTCTACCCAAGGCCGTACTTCTACCCAACGTCGGATTCCTGCCCGTTATCAAACTTTCATTGGGTTTACTTCTGACCAACGTCAAGCTTCTTCCTATTACCAGAATTCTACCTAGCATAAATTTCATCTGACTTCTACCCGACGCAGAGCTTTCTCCATGTCGTAGGAATTCTACTCGTCGTCGGACTTCTGCTAGTCGACGAACTTTCGTCGGTCTTCTACCCAACACAGTACTTATACCCGACGTCGGACTTCTCCCTGTCATCGGACTTTTGCTCGTCAGCGGACTATTATCCATCGTAGGACTTCTGCCCGTCGATGGACTTTCGTCACTACCCAACGTTGTACATCTACTAGGCACCGTACTTTTCTCCGATGTCAAACTCTTGCCTATCGACGGACATTCGTCGGGCTTTTACCCGACATTGAATTTCTACCCGTCATTTTAACCCTCGATGTCATAATTCTACTCGACGCCAAATTTCCATCATTCGTCAAACTCCTACCAGACGATGTATTTCTGCATGATGCCAGATTCCTACCCGTCAACCATCCTTTCAACATCCCTCCTTACAACGATCTCTCCGGACTTCCTTGCAGAGAGAGGGGCCTTGGAAGACCAAGGGAAAGCCTTAATTATAAGGATAGAGGGAGAAGAGAAAGAAAGGAGTATCTCCGGACTTCCTTACAGAGAGAGGAGCCTTGGAGGACCAAGGGAAAGCCTCAATTGTAAGGACAGAGGGAGAAGTGGGATCTCTGGACTTTCTTGTAAAGAGAGGGGCCTTGGAGGACCAATGGAAAGTCTCAATTGTAAGAATAGAGGGAGAAGGGGGTCTCCAGACTTCCTTGCAAAGAGAGGGGCCTTGGAGAACCAAGAGAAAGCCTCAATTATAAGAATAGAGAAAGAAGGGAAAATCTCCGGACTTCCTTGCAAAGAGAGGGGTCTTGGAAGACCAAGGGAAGACAACAATTGTAAGGATAGGGGGA
>NW_021369490.1:0-346 GCF_001605985.2 Dendrobium catenatum
TTGTAGGGGTGTCAATTCGGGTCATCGGGTTGGATTCGGTTCGAACCCGTCTTGACCCGGGTGTAAACGGGTCAACCCGAACCCGACACGTTTAGCTAAGCGGGTCAAGAAATTAAACCCGGACCCGACCCGCACGGGTTCTCGGCTTGACCCGACTGGACCCGCGACCCGTTTGATTCAAAAACGGGCTAGACGGTGAGTGCGAGTCCGTGACGGGACGTGCGGTCGTCAGTCGGTGCAGACTCGACGTCCCCGTCTCAACTGATTCGCGTGAGTCCGTGACGGGACATTGCACGACGGACGGACGACTTGCTAGCGCGGGCGACGAGCTGAGGCGGTGCGGACC
>NW_021369491.1:0-273 GCF_001605985.2 Dendrobium catenatum
TTGATCTTTCCCTTGCTTCTTTTCTTGCTCTCTCTATCTCTATCTCTCTCTCTCTCTCTTACTTTCTCTCCCTTACTCTCTCTTGCTCTCATTTACTTTCTCTTGCTCTCTGTCTCTTTCTCTCTCTTTCTATCTCTCTCTTTCTCTTTCTTGCTCTCTTTATCTTGTTCTCTCTCTCTCTCTCTTTTTCTCTCCCCCTCTCTCTCTCTCTCTCCCTCTCTCTTTTGCTTTCTCCCTTGCTCTCCCTTGCTCTCTCTTGCTCTCTCTCTCTCT
>NW_021369492.1:0-317 GCF_001605985.2 Dendrobium catenatum
GTGATCGATTAAAATTAGGCATCATTTACCTTTTTTCACTCTCCCCTTTTCACTACCTTCCAAGCTCATTAGAGCCTAACCGAAAAGCTTGAAATATGATATTTTTGCACCTTCGTAATATTTTTAAGCCCCTTTATCCCCTAAAAAAGTTATTAGACTTACATACTAAGAAATTCATTGCACATCAAGGAATCATTACTGCCCCACACATACAATGCATTCATCCATCAACATCATCATTTTCTGAATTATATCTTTCATCACTTATTTAGTAGGGTTCTTAATGGAGATTATCACTTTGGCTCCTCTTGATTACG
>NW_021369493.1:0-236 GCF_001605985.2 Dendrobium catenatum
TTAGTAGAATTGGATTGACAACACATAGCCCAGAAAAAGATAGAAATCCAGAATTTGATCATCCAAACTCAAGTTCTTTTAAAAGGCTCAAAAAAATTTTAATTCAATATCTAATTCAAAGAATATATTAGAGAAAGAAACAGTTATTTTTCAAAACTCCTTCCATAAAATATATCTAACAGAAGATTAATGCACGAATTGTTGAATCAGGAATCAAGATTTTCAAACTCAAGTAT
>NW_021369494.1:0-302 GCF_001605985.2 Dendrobium catenatum
ACAGTGGATGTTCAAAGCATATGACTTGAGATACTGCATAATTCATATCGCTGGAAGCAAGGAGTGGAGGTAAGATTACACTTGGAGATAACTCCACAAGGAAGTGGTTGGATATGGTATGATTGGAAATCTTAATAAATTTTATATTAAGAACGTATTATTAGTAAAAGGCTTAAAGAATAACCTATTAAGTATAAGTTAGCAATGTGATAAATGATATTGTGTGAAATTTTTTCCTACTAGTTGCATATTAAGCTTAAATAGTAGATGTTTTGAATGGTAAAAGGGTAAATAATGTGTAT
>NW_021369495.1:0-266 GCF_001605985.2 Dendrobium catenatum
TTTTTTAAGACGCATTAAAATCCTCAACAAAATTTATCAAAAAGTAAGACATGTTAACCCAAATGTTTGCAAAATGGAAGAGAAATTTTGGATTTGGGTTTGAACAATATTTTCCTATTTCAGTTGGGTTACATCAAGGATCAACATTAAGCTCATAGCTTTTTGCTTTAGTCATGGATGTTCTCAGTAGACAATTGCAAGAGGTTGTACCCTGCTGTATTCTTTTTGTTGATGATATTCTTCTTGTTGATATGACTAGAGAGGGA
>NW_021369496.1:0-242 GCF_001605985.2 Dendrobium catenatum
TCTTTCTCTCGTGCATGTTGGAATGCGTGGCCTCTTTCTTTTCCTCCAGTTTTTCTCTTTAGATCGGCCGGGTGTTGAATGAACCACGCGTGATTGATTGAACCAATTTGGTACATTCTTCCTCTTTGATTAGGAAAGCCTAAAATTCACCTTTGCACTAAACCCAATTGAGAAGATAATCTAACATCCTTAATCAAGAGTTTTTTTAGACCGAGGTCTAAGATATAATTAACTACGGGGGC
>NW_021369497.1:0-412 GCF_001605985.2 Dendrobium catenatum
CACAGAAAGCTTTTTGGGCTGACTCTGCCTCAGAATCGTCAGAAGTAGAAGCAGAGGAGGAGGTAAGAAATTTGTGTCTTATGACTAATGATAACCTTGATCAGTTGGATTAGGATGAGGTATGTCAACTTTCATATGAAGAATTATTGCTTATTTCTGAGAATATTCATGACTCGTATAGGAAATTGAAAAAGATGCATGCTAAGCTTAATATTGAATTTAGTTCTTTACAAATTGAGCATGCTAACTTAGTTAAAGAAAATTCTGATTTAGATAAAGATCATATGTTACTTCTTGATGAGTATGATGCATTAAATAAGAAGCATATTGAATTAACTGAAAAGCATGAAACCTTGAAAACCACTCATGTTGAATTAGAAGAAGCTTTTCATAGACTAGACAAACTTGCATT
>NW_021369498.1:0-341 GCF_001605985.2 Dendrobium catenatum
TATTACGTCTACACAAAAAATTAAAAATACGGACATATACCGAGCGATAACGAGTGCTCGGTACCGAGCTCCAGGTGAGTTAGCGCGTTGTTATTGGCCTCTGTACTCGTTCGATGTCCGGACACAATAATTACTCTCCACCATGGGGGTGAGATGATTTTAAACTTTTTATTTATTTATTTTTTATTATCTCTTTTATGAGGTTAACTATTTTTTTGTTTATTTTTATTATGCCATCTTAAATTCTTGTTTTGCTATGTCGTCCATGAGGGAAGATCATCTTAAACTTTTTTTTTTCATTTATATTTCTCTTTATTTATATATTTTCCCATTTTTAATCG
>NW_021369499.1:0-286 GCF_001605985.2 Dendrobium catenatum
CTCAAATTTGAGCAATTAATTGTGCAAGTTTTAGTTGGCTCACACTACAGGAAAATCACCCATTTCCGGCGGCCTTTTCCGGCGATTTTGTAATTTTTCGGCGGTTAAATTACTGCCGGTAAAAACGGAGTAGGAAAATGAATTCCGGTGGTTTTTTCATGCGGCAATTTTGTCCGGCGGCTTATCGGCGGTCTTAAACTGCTGGTCAAATTAAAAATAAAAATAAAAATAAACCCCGCTCCGGCAACCACCCGCTCCCGCGCTCCGGCAGCCATCCCCCGCTCCC
>NW_021369500.1:0-247 GCF_001605985.2 Dendrobium catenatum
TCTACAATTCCAACATAGGATGTTAAGCATTATTAACCAAAGGGGAAGCGTCCCTGCCGCAAAAAACATCAGAAAACACCTCTTGCCATTGCTCAACAATGTCTTCCTCCTTAAAATTGCTAGCCACAGATTTATCAATCACATTTACAAGCTGCCCAACATATGATGAAGCCAACTCATCCTTCAAGTTTTTACTTCTCCTAATACCAAGCAATTTTTGTAACGGCCCAATGAGAGTCACCTCCTT
>NW_021369501.1:0-873 GCF_001605985.2 Dendrobium catenatum
CTGGCCCAGTTTGAATGAATCCACTAGTATTTGTAGTTGATTACAAACGAGGTCCTTAGGAGAAGGCCTTGGCTTGATGTCACAAATATACATCATATTGAGTGCATTACATGGTGGGAGTTATAATAATCAACATATTTACGTTTGTTTGATCGGCACGACCATAGTCGATAGGTTAGAGACCGGAAAGATCGTAGTAGGCAATGGAGGTCGGAAGAACCGTAGTCGGCAGGAGACAGGGGCCTGAAAGACTGTTGTAGCAGGGCGGTACTCTGGTAGAATTTTGGGCGTTAGGTGGTGGCCCAGCAGAAGTCCGGGTCAAAGGTGGTGTCCTAGTGGAGCATAGGGCCTCAAGTGGCGGAGGCGGAGGCGAGGGCCTCAAGTAGTGGTTCGGCGGAGGTGAGGGCCTCAAGTAGTGGTCCGACGGAGCAACGACGTTAGGAGGTAGTCCGGCGGAGGTGAGGCCTTCAAGTGGTGGTCCGTTAGAGGTTAGGGCCTCAAGTGGAGGTCCGACGGAGCAATGTCGTCAGGCGGTAGTCCGGCAGAGGTGAGGGCCTCAGGTGGTTGTCCGGCGGAGCAACGACGTCAGGCGGTAGTCCGACGGAGGTGAGGGCCTCAAGTAGTGGTTCAGCGGAGCAACGACGTTAGGCGGTAGTCCGGCGGAGGTGAGGGCCTCAAGTGGTGGTCCTGCGGAGCAACGGAGCAACGATGTCAAGCGGTAGTCTGGCGGAGGTGAGGACTTCAAGTGGTGGTCCATCAGATGTTAGGGTCTCAAGTGGAGGTGCGGCAAAGCAACGACGTCAGGCGGTAGTCCGGCAGAGGTGAGGGTCTCAGGTGGTGGTCCAGCGGAGCAACGACGTCAGGCGGTAGTCC
>NW_021369502.1:0-311 GCF_001605985.2 Dendrobium catenatum
ATCTGGACCAATCAGAAGATCCACATCCTTTCTATCGAACTTCATAACTTTAGTTTCAAGTAAACTAATGAAAAAAATACCATGATTTTTCACCACCTCCTTCAAGTATAGAGAAGCCTTTATCTTCCTAGCTTCTCTACAGTTCCAAAACATAATGGAAGAATTCATTGAACAAGAGGGGAAAAAGTCCCCAACTTATCCTTAGCATCTCCTTCAGCTCTCCTACTCCTAGGAGCCAATTTAATAGGACCAAGCCCTTTAAGTTGATTGGATTCTTTCCTTTTCAAATTAGAAGAATTATCTTTCTTCAT
>NW_021369503.1:0-270 GCF_001605985.2 Dendrobium catenatum
TGACAAATGAAATTAAGAAACTAAGCAATAAATAAACAAACTAAAATAATAGATAAATAAATGCAAATACAAGATGAATAAATGAAACCAAAAAAATACGTTCTCCCCCTTTAACATGATCAAAAAGAAGAGAAGCATAGAAAAAGAAATAAATAAAAAAAAAAATAAAACAAACATAAAAGATCAAATTGACCCTTATTAGGTGGAGGTGGTGGTGATGTTTAAGAAAAATCAATTAATTTTAGTAAATTTTCTTAAAATGAGAAAGTT
>NW_021369504.1:0-311 GCF_001605985.2 Dendrobium catenatum
TCCTGGTGGTGTTGTCTCCAAGAGTAACCTTGCCTCCTGTCTTGGACTCCAAAACAATCAATTGATTGGCATAACCAGTCATATGTCAAGAGCATCCGCTGTCCAAGTACCACATGCTCTGACGAGGCCTTTTGTGAGAGCACACCTGCAAGATTATCAAATGTTAGTGATAGGAACCCAAACAGGTTTGGGTCCCTTCTTATGAAAAGTAGAGTGCAATGCATGAGTGGTATGCTGTGAATCTTGTACCTTAGGTCTCCACACCTAATGTGTATTATGGTGAACTGTGCAAGTGTGTGAGATGTGTCCTA
>NW_021369505.1:0-47500 GCF_001605985.2 Dendrobium catenatum
ATGATCAACATATTCACAAAAGAATGCAAACGACTGAGTGAATATTCTATCTTATTCGCTGCATTTATGCTCTCTTTACCTGCCTTTCCTTACTATTGAATTCTTTTTTTGTTTGTTTGACATTTTTTTTTACTTACCTGATAAAATTTGGTTGACACTTAAATCTATTTTTTTATGGTTTACTAATCAAAACTATAACCTTATTATTTAACGACAGCATTAAGTCAACTATTGCATAGTTTCAATCAGCAGCTATACAAAAAAGAAAAAAATGTTAAATTTAGGTCAAACTTGAAGAAAAGATCAAGTTAGTTAGTAATTACTGCCCATATGTGAAAGATGAAATTCAAAAGAGCATAATAAAGATTTGTAAGACCAAATAAAATGCCCAATAATAAAATATTTTGATATGATGGATGATGACATTTCAAAATTTAGACAATCAAAGGGATACCATAAATTAAAATAAAGTACTTCAAGTCTAAATTCAAAGATGACTACTATGCTTAAAGAATCAAAGGTTAAAGGATTGTTAGATATAATTTTAACTCTGAATCCCTCTTAAGTGATGAAGCAAATAAAGATAAATACAGAAAATAAGAAAAGAGGTAGCTAGGAAGGAGATGAGGGAAAGAGATTTCAAGTGTTTTAGCAAAATAAATATATGATGCACACACTGCCTTAAATGCACATATGTATGATAGATTTTAAGCAGTAGCGGAGGCATTTGGACAATTTGTTCTTGAAGTGAAAACTCTAGGCTATCATGAGATGTGGGTTCCACATTGAAAAAGGATGTATAACACAAACAATAGTTATTGCAATGCGATAAAGGAAATTATTTCAAATATGGTTCTCTCATGGCATTGTACATCAAATAATTGGAAAAGTTCAAAAAACTTTTTGATTAATTGTCCAACGTTATTTATAGAGTCGAATGATTCCATCTCTATAAAAAGGCATAAAATATATTTAAATTGTTGAGCAAGCATATTGAAGAGATTAGATCAAATTGTGCCAGTTATCTGGTCACTAATAATGCCTTAGAGAATATTCTAGCTTAGAAGTAACTCATGATATGGTCACAACATTATAATTATTATGCAACACTAAATATTTCTTTTGGATAGTTTGGTGATTTATTATTGAATGATTTGTAATATTATTGCGGGAAAGTTATTTATGAATGAGTATCCATTTTTATATTATAATTCTTGCAACGCTTATTATCAGGATTTGTTAATGGATTATATTTTTATAAACCATAAAGTAAGAAGATGCATTAAGAGAATGGTGGTTAGGCGTAATTTCATTTTTTCAAAACCAATATTACTAGGCTTCATGAGAATATGCATTAATCAAATCAATTGTCAAACAGACTAAAACTTGGTTTGTCACATAAATTTAAAGAAAATGTTCATTGCGAAGAATTTGAGGTGGGACCAAGGATTCAAAGGAAAAAGTGCTAAGCAAGCGCAATAGACCATCTTGAAACAGTCTGATGAGGACATCCGACAGTGGAGATTGTACCAGATGAGAGGTCAGAGATCTACGACCATGATTACACCACTCTATTTTTGAGATGTTATTTGTATTTGATTTATTATTGTACATTTTTCTGTTTTTACCCTCACTTGAGGGAGTAGGTTCATGTGACTCCAAGGAACACTTTTATCTTTGTATTTTTACTATTGTATTTGACTATTTATAGTCCCTCCTCTTTGGGGAAGGTAATGATGATTATTAAAAATTTCTGCACTTGTGTTTTGGTGAGTTTGAGAGCTCTTGTGAGAGTTTGAAGTCCCTAGGTGAGGGCAACGTATTACCCACCAACAGTAGGAAGCGTTCGGGTTTGTGGTCCACCTCCTCCACCAGGATCCTCCCTTTTATTCTAGACAAACCGCTGGCCTCCCTCTCTCTTTCCTCCTAGCCGCTGGCCCCAAGGCTGCCTCCTCATCCTCCTCCATGCCGCCGGTCCCAAGGCCCCTCCCCTTCCTCCTAGCCACCAGTCCAAGCCCCAAATCCCTCCTAACCGCCAGCTCTAAAACCCTAACCCTAACCCTAGCCGTCGGCCACATCATCCTTCCCGTTGCCTCCAATTTTCAAATCAAGCCATTAATGCTTACCATATTGGATGTGTCTCGCATTAGGAAAATATTAAAATCATATTTCTTTTCATTTGAATTTTGAAATTTCTTTCCTAAACTACTATGATCTATATTTGGAAAGTCCCTCAAATCAAGCTCCTCCAAAGTTTCTCACTGCTGTCCAAAAGTTTCATCAAGGCTCCTTTGTTGTCATGCTGTCTGGAAAGTCTCCGTTAGCTGTCCCGAAGTTTCCCAACCCATAGGTTGTTGTCCATTCATGGATGGCTGATCCAGAACACGACCACGACTTTGTTTTCGATGATCAAGGGCAGATTGACATCCTCCTGTCTCCGTTCTTCGACATCGACTTTGAGAACGATCAATCCGTTGAAGACTACGTAGAGAGAATCTGATGAGGACATCGCTCAGAGATTCCGACACGTGTACCGACGAAGAGATTGTAGATCGACGGCCTCGATTCAGAGTCTTTACTTTTGATGCATTTTATTTTATTTTTATTTTTTCCGAGTTTACCCCTGTGGGGAATGTTTTCTTATTGTAGCCTTAAGGGCATTTGTGTACTTTGCTTTTATTTGTGTTGGAGGACTATATATAGTGGCCTTATGCTTTGTAAAAGGATGATGATTGATATGAAATTTCAGCTTTTTTGTTTTGGATATCTTTGTGAGTTCTAGATAGAGTGGTGAAGCCTAGGAGAGGCTCAATCGAAGTACTCAACAGCCCCTACGGGTGAGCTCTTGGTTTTCCCCATTTTCTCTTCTCCCCCTTCCCCAATTTTCCACACCCGATCTCCCCTCCTTCCTCCCTACCCGACGGCCCATCCCCTACCTCCACTCCTTACACCCACACCACCACCAAACCCCACCTCCAACCGCCAGCCCAAGACCTCCCTTCCCCTACCCGAGCCATCTTCTCCCTCTCCCCTCCCATACCGCCGGCCCACTCCCCCAACCTCCATCATGGGGCTGATTTCCAACACCTTAATTGCCTTCCTAAATTAAGCTAAGGGAGAGGGAAAGGATTCTAATTATTTGAAATTCAAATTTCGAATTTCAAATACCTTCCTTATTTGGGAATTCCAAATTAGGAAGGTGAAAGAATATTAATCCCAATTGAATTTCAATTAGATTGGATATGACAACTCCTTTCTTAATTTGTGTAGCTTGTTTTGGAAGCTCACGAATTTCCCTCCCCACAACCCTTCTCCCTCTCATGATGCCGCCGGCTCCATGCATTGGCTCCACTCTTGTTTTTTCCTCTTAATCCCCCCAACCCAATTTGGAATTTGAATTCAAAATTCAAATTCCTTCCCTCCAATTTCACTTAATCTGAAATTAATTTAAGATTACTCATAATTATCCCAAACCCTAACCTAGATCTAGCCGCCCCTCTCCTTTCCACCTCCTCCTACCCAAGATCCCACCCGCCTCCCTCCTCCCTCTCTTGGCCACCCCTCCTAAGTGGTGGTTTCTCCACTTCTACTTCTCCCACCACAACACCACTACATTCTTTCAAACCTTTCCATGATCATGCATGGCCAATCCGGACGTTGATCACGGGTTTGCTTACAACGCCCAAGGAGAGATCGACATTCTCTACTCTCCTTTCTACGAGCCAGACTGGGAATACGACGAATCAGTGAAAAGATACATCAACCGCATCCTCTACTGTCTAGCCGGGACGATTGATCTTCAAAAACCCAAGACGCCTTGGCTCATCAGTCACCCACCGCTTCCTCCACCGCCGGCTACTTCTCCATCAACGAAGGTCTTTGGCATCATCTTCCTAGTAGTAATCTCCTTCCTTATAGGGCTCGTCTTCTCCGCTAAAGCCTAAGAGTGGAAGAGTGAGAAGGTCCTCAAGGTGAACTTCTCGTTATTAAGTGTTGGATTTTATTATGAGCATATAACATTTACTATTGTTTTGGATTTTTTATTAATATTTTTGGCTAATCTCAATAGTACTTATTGGCCTAAGCAAGTTAAAAATTACTGAATTCTGAAATCTATCTTTATTGCAAGCAATAAGTCTATATTGACACATTTTGGTTAATTAATCGTTATAATTTCTCAAGTAACTCCTACATGTTTCACATCATTCATCTTCTCCCTCGTCACCGCTATCGACCAACAACACCCTCCCGTTCAGTGGCGACTTGCTTTCGAATCCTGATAAAGGTGAACACTTCTCCAATTCTTATCTCTTCTAAGTCTTCCCTTAATTGTGGCGTCATAAAGGTTTTGTAAGCTCTCTCCGTTTTTACCAATCATTAAAAGAGTTGAGTGAGGGATTTCTTTTTATAGTGACTAGTCTAAATGTTAACATTGGGATTTTCTTTGAAAACTTCCATGTATTGCAAAGCTTAATTTAAAGAGATTATTTTGTGCTTCTAAGATTATCGTGTAACCGATTGCCTAATCTACTCCTCTTTATTGTTTTAATCTTTCATTTAAAATTGCTAGAAGTGGATAATTGTGATTACTCCGCAATAAATGTGTAATTTCCTACTTAAAATCAACACATGCATTTAGTTCTACATCACGATCCTTTTAAGATATTGTGCTATATATGCACAAAATATGTGACCATTCGTTGAAGGTCATTCATTTGGTAAAACACAAATAAAAAGCCTTCGACGAGTTACATATATATACAAGATAGTGGATAGGGCCAAAGAAGCAATAGTTACATCTTTTAACAAAAAAAAGTATGAACATATTTTTGAAATAACTAACATAAGATGAGATGTACAACTTGGCCGGCCTTTGCATGTGATTGCTTATTACTTAAGTTTGGAATCTTTTTTTAGAAAAACTAACATTGTAAAAGATAAAGTAGTAGTCGATGATTTATATGTATGCATATGAAGATTCGCTAAGGATGTTGGTAAAGAAAATAAAATTAATAATGAACTGAGTGTGCGCATTACGCGAAAGAAATTTTGGGATTTCTCTTGCTATGAGACAAAAGACTAATCAGGAAGCAAGTAAAATAATTTTCAAATATAAATTAAAATTAGTATAGGAAAATATATTGATATTTAAATGATAATGATAGTTGTTATGTAATTCCAGTTGATTGGTGACTAGCATATAGTCAAGAACTACATATCTACAAAGTCTTAAGTTCATTTTTTTTAGTTTTACACTTAGTTCATCTAGATGTGAATGCAATGCTAATGTATTTGAATATGTAAGTAAAAAAAAAAAATTAAATATCAATTACTAACATAAAACTTTATAAATCAGTGATCTTAATAGTATTTTATTGTAGCATCATAGCAAAAGAAAAAGCAAGATGAATCATGGTCACGTCAGTTTTGATTTATGTGGAGTATAATAAGACATTGATTTGAAGATAAAATCATCATGAGCGGTTCAAAGAAAAATAGATGATGAGTTAGATGAAGATGATGAATTAGTTAATGATGAGCAATAATGCTAACGCTAATAGTGTTTATGAAAGAAACTATAATATTCGAGTTCAGTGAAAAAGGAAAAGAAAAAATAATTTATATTTAGGCCAGCCAATCTTGCAAATGAGCATAAAAATGATGAGAGTGACAAAAAAGATTATAGTTTATAAGATAACTATAATGGTAATAAAGGAGAATATGTTATTTTAGCTTATGGTAATAATAGTGATTCACAAGAAGATTACTTTTGCTTTTTAAAATACATGGGACTTGCCAAAAAAAGTAATATTTTAATTTTGTATGGTTATGCATATAACCCTAAGCATCAATGTTTAACATTATAACTATGATAGTTTTATTTATTATGATAGTTTATTGTTTCACTGATATCATTTATATTAAAGCAATATCATGTTTTATTTCTATGACATTGATAGTAATTTTTATATTAGAATATTCTCTTATATTATTTAATTATTAAACACGTATTCATAATTGTTTAATTTTTTGTACTATGTTTAACATAACGAGCGCTAACACATTTGCTATACATTATAGCTCAACAGGAGCTTTGCGCTATAGCTTGGTACTTGCCATCCCAATGCGCATTTCCTAAGGAGGTAAATTTAGTGGTTTAGAAGGTTTGATTTATGAATTAGCTAAACTAATTGATTTCGAAACATAAAAAAATATATCTAACCAAACTATATTTCAAATCAAACTAAATCATATCAAATTTTAGTTTAATTAGTTAGTTCAATTTTGTATGAACCAATTAATAGTGAACTTAATTATCATTAGTTTAAACAATATATAATAGGAAGATTATCTAGTAAATATTGCTAAAATGTATAATCTTAGTATGGTAAATAAAATTCATATTAATCTTTTTGTCAATTATTTATTTAAAATTCATAGGCTGTTTTTATTTAATATTTAAATAAATTAATATAAATTAATTTTTAATTTGATCAATTTAAAAAACATAAAAAAGAGGAAATTTTAAAAATTAAAATATAACCAAAAACCAAATCTATACTTTAAAATTTGAAAAAAAAAAAAAACAATCAAATAACCGTAAGATCAGTTCTTTCCGATTTTATCTAAATAATAGATTGGGTTTTTTAAGTCTACTGCAAACCACAACATGCATTAATGATCCAGCAACTAAAACTTAAGAAAGCCCCTCAATAATTTTAGTTGATTGTTTCTTAGAGAGTTTAAAATTATTGCAATAAAGAGTACTGGTTCCTTTTACATAACAAATTTGCTTAAAACATCAATATAATCAACCAGAGATAATTTGTAAGAACCATCTAATATATTATAAGTAATTCTAATCCCAAAAATATTTTTTTGCCTCACCAAATTCAAATCCTGAGCAAATCCCGAGCAAATCCTGAGCAAAAAAATAAAGCATTCCTGGGTTCCGCTCCGGGTCAAATCGTCGGGCCGCGCGGTAAAGAGTAAGAACACGTGGCGATATGTTATTGGCGGCCGAACGTACCTCTACGTCAGGTCAGAGGACGTAATAATTGTTCCACTCGCTGAGCCTCTCCCCGACATTCTGCCTATAATTGAATCTAGCTTACAGGCTACCTTCTGTCCCCACTTGCAAAGCCTCGCTCTCACCGTTTCGCATCCCGCCCAATTGGCTCCGATCCAACGCCTGGGATCGTCTCTAGCACCCGGGCTAGAAAAAGAGGCTGAATTTCTTTAGGCAAAACTGAGGTTTGGCAACCGTATTTAGCCATGTTTCAATGGTTGTTCTTTCAATATTTCAAGTTATTGTTTAGATTGTATTTTCACCATATTTTGTTGTGGCTATTAGCTTATTATCAAGTATCTATGGTGGCATCATGGTGCTTGATTGCTTGTAGATTTTATTTTCACCAAATTGTTAACAACATAATTGACATATTATACAAAAGGGCTTTCTTAATTTCTTTGGGATCTCTTAATTTTAGTGAGAATCGATGGGATGCAATAACTTAGGAGTGATTTTGGATATGGGGTTTGGTTTTACTACCTAAATTACTGAGTGATTTTTTTTTCCTTTTATTGACAATGCTTGATCAGATTGTCTTTTTTCACATTTTTGTAATTTTTTTCCTTTTATTGACAATGCTTGATTAGATTGCCTTTTTTCACATTTTTAGTATATTCATCAGATATCACAGGCCTTTCTTTTACTATCAATATTCAATACTGAGACTGAATTCCTTAGTTTTAAACTGGTTTCCTCTCAATCCTCCGCCAAACCTCGCCCGTCGACACCTTTTGCTCTCCTATGATTTTTTTTCCCTCACTGTTAGACTGAATTCCTCCAGATACATTTAGTACTACCACTAAAGCAAAAATCACATGCTTATGATGTCTTTGTTATCTTAAAACATTAGGGGAAAAATCTTTGATTGCAAATTAATGACCTTAGACTCTGACAATAGCAGTGGGTATCAAACATATTATCGAAATTAGTCTCTCTTATATCATACATCTATTCCACCTTCTTATTGAACTCATGATTTTTTTCCATTTCAATCTACCTAATAAACTAGTTGCACACAACCACATTTAATGTTTAATGTGTTTAGATTTCAGGAGATTAACTTAATGTTTACTATATTAAGCTTATAGTAGATGAATCAATATTTAAAGAGGATGAAACATGTTGAGGTTGATGTTGATAATCTACTTGTCGACTCTAGGTTTAGACCTTCAATATGGAATTATAATGGAAATGAAAGGGACAGAGTTAGACGTTCATATTTGGTTAAGGGATCTTACCAACCAAAAAATCATAATTTCCCCAAACAATAAAATGAAATGTTGCTCGGAAGTTTAATTCTAAAAGGTTTGAAGAACAACCAAAATAGTTGGAGTATAGTATACACAAAGATGCTGTGTTTTATTTATATGTTATCTATTCAAACCTCAAGAACAGACAATTATTGATGCAACCAAAAATTAGATTGCAAAGAGCCAAATCTTTTCTTCTTATAACATAAATATAAAAAAAATTATAACTTAAAGACACTTTTCATAGATAAATACTAGACTTGATACACCGACTCAACCACACTTTCAACTTACAAAAGTTTTGAAAAGAATGATACAAATGGGGTTGGAACCATGGATAGGAGGTAGAAGTCTGAGATAATTTTTTTTGGAGATAGAGAGGCAGAAGGCAATAGCTTGCAAGCTATAAAAACCCTCAAGTTTTGTTCCAAAAATCATTACATATCTCTCTCTTTTTTTTCATAAAGAAATCAAACACCTTATATAGAAAAAGAAGGAGAAATGATATTAAATGCTAAAATAAAATTACCACCCAAATAGCCAATAGAAGCCTTCCAAATTAACCACAAAACTATTCTAGTTCAGTCCAATTAATTAGGAATTAAAGAATCCAACATAAGTTTCAACAAATTGGGAAACCAAGCAGCCACAGGAGGGAAAATGAGCAGCCATCAATAAAGACAGTAAGGAAACCGAAGGGGAATAGGGGAAAACGAAGAGTCAGGAGGGAAAACCAAAGTCCAACATGGGGAAGGCCAAACAGCCACATTGGGAAGACCAAATAGCAGGAGGAAAATGAGAAGACAACATAAATTTTCAAAAAAACAACAGAAATTTTCAACAAATAATAGGAAAATTCAGCAAACATCAAGGAAAATGATAAGTTACACAAGAAAATGTAAAGTGGGTTATCTTGACTGCATCAATTCTCCCAGGTGGAGAAATCTCATCTCCTGATGAGATAGATTCTGAACTTCCATCATGCGCAGACTGAGACATATCTAACTCCTGTATTAAAGCTGCATACTTTCTTTGAATCATTTCTTTTTCTTGGTTAATCCGGGCTTGAAGTAGACTCTTACTCATCTCATATCTTTCAGCGCACAAATTTTTTTTTTTTTTTTTTGAATTTTGTAAAGTTCGTTCTAGATTGGAACAGTAGAACTTCTTTGTGGTGGGATCCATCTGAATGTTGGAATTTTCTCTTTTAGATTAGTTGGCCGATTTTCACCAATTATAAATTCTTGATTCGAATCTTCGGCTTGTTGGGTGTTTTGGTTTTTTTTTTAGAGAAAAAAGAAAGGCTTGACCGACTAACCTATAACCTAAGTCTCTGTTACCAAAATGATGCAACCAGAAATTAAGATTTCAAAAAGCCAAATCTTCCTTTCTTATAACATAAATATAAAAAGCAAAAATTACAACTTAAAGACACTTTTCATAGATAAATACTAGACTTGACACACCGACTCAAATACACTTTCAACTTATAAAATTTTTGAGAAAAAAGATACATATGGGGGGGCGAGAACCGTGGATAGAAGAAGGTAGAAGTCTGAGACAAATTTTTAAGAAGATAGAGAGGTACAAGACAATAGCTCGCAACCTATAAAAACCCTCAAAATTTGTTCCAAAAATCATTACATATCTCTCTTTTTTTTCATAAAGAAATCAACCACCTTACATAGAAAAAGAAAGGAAAAATATATTAAATGCTCACATAAATTTGCCACCCAAATAGCGAATAAAAGCCTTCCAAATCAGCCACAAAACTCTTCCAATTCAGACCAATTAATTAGGAATTAAAGCATCCAACATAAGTTTTAACAAATGGGGAAACCGAGCAGTCATAGGAGGGAAAACAAGCAACCATCAATAAAGACAATACGGAAACCGAAGGAGAATAGGGGAAACGAAAAGACAGGAGGTAAAACCTAAGTTCGATATGGGGAAAAACAAACATATACACTGGGAAGACCAAACAGCAACCGGAAAACGAGAAAGCAGTTTATATTTTTAGAAAAATAGCAGGAATTTTCAGCAAATAGTAGAAAAGTTCAGCTAACAACAAGGAAAATGATAAGTCACACAAGATAATGTAAAGTAGGTTATCTTGACTGCATCAATTATAAATAAAGATGGTGGTGATTCATTCATTGGTGAATGATTCAAAAATTGAAAGAGAAAAGAAATATTATTAGCTCATGTTAGTGAACATAGAAGTGCTCACAATAAAGTAAGATAAAAATGTGAAGATTTAATTAATCTTAAATTACAGAATGTTCCTACTTTATAGCTCAGTAAGAATGACAAGAATTTAAAAGAATATTGGATTCTATTGTCTGCAGCTATTGATTGTGTTAGATTTCTTCCATGGCAAGATTTGTCATTCGTGGTCACGATGAGGCAAATGATTCAAATAATAAAGACAATTATTTAGAGTTATCCAACTTTCTTGTTAATAACAATGTAGAAATAAAAAATATTACTTTTGAAAATGCAAGTGCAAAATTGAAGTTTATTTCACCAAAAGTTCAAAAAAAAAAAAAATATTGTGCAGTGGCTGCTGAAACATTAGTTTCTATCATGAATGACATTTTTAATTCTTATTTCGTCATTCTAGTAGATGAGACTTGTGATGTGTCAACAAAGGAGCAATTGGCAGTGGTTGTGAGATATGCGGATAACAAATGACAAGTCATTAAAAAATTTATTGGTATCAAACATATTTCTTCAACTAATGCATTTACACTTAAAGCAGTCGTTGAAGCAATGCTTACGAAGCATTCATTGAGCTTATATATATATATATTATTAATTTTATTTTTTAATATGATATGTGGTCAAGTGATGCCGTCAAGATAACTTACTTTACATTTTCTTGTGTGACTTATCATTTTCCTTGCTGTTGAATTTACTTACTATTTGTTGAAAATTCCTGCTATTTTTCTAAAAAATTTTTTTTGTCTTCTCGTTTTCTGACTGCTGTTTAGTCTTCCTAATGTGACTGTATGGTCTTCCCCATGTTAGATTTTGGTTTTCCCTCCTGGCTCTTTGTTTTTCCCTATTCCCTTTCAGTTTCCTTGTTGTCTTTATTGATGGCTGCTCGGTTTCCCCATTTGTTGAAACCAATGTTTGATGCTTAATTCTTAATTAATTAGATTGAATTGGAAGAATTTTGTAGCTGATTTAGAAGGCTTCTATTGGCTATTTGGGTGCCAAATTTATATGAGCATTTAATATTCTTTCCCCTTCTTTTTCTATATAAGGTGGTTGATTTCTTTATGAAAAAAAAAATGTAGTGATTTTTGGAACAGAACCTGAGGGTTTTTATAGCTTGCGTGATATTGTCTTTTACCTCTCTATCTCCTAAAAATTCATCTCAGACTGTTATCTCTTTATTCTATCCATGATTTTCATTCCACTTATATCCTTCTTCTCAAAACTTTTATAAGTTAAAAGTTTAGTTGAGCCGGTGTGTAAAGTCTAATATTTATCTATAAAAAGTGTCTTTAAGTTGTAATTTTTACTTTTTATATTTATGTTATAATAAAGGAATATTTGGCTCTTTGCAATCCTAATTTTAGGTTGCATCAATTTGATATCAGAAACTTAGATTGTATGTCAGCTGGTCAAGCTTTCTTTTTTCTCTAAAAATAAAAAAAACAAAAAAAAATGAAAAACCAAAACAACTAACAAGCCGAAGATTCAAATAAAAAATCTGTAGTTGGTGAAAATCGGCCAACTAATCTAGAAGAAAAAATTCCAACATCTAGATGAATCCCGCCGCAAGGAAGCTCTACCAATCCAATCCAGAACGAACTCTACAAAATTCAAGAAAAAATGAATTTATGCGCTGAAAGATATGAGAAGAGAAAAAGTCTACTTCAAGTCCAGTTTAACCAAGAAAAAGAAATGATTCAAAGAAAGTATATTGCTTTAATACATGAGTTGGATATAGCTCAGTCTGCGCATGATGAAAGTTGAGAATCTATCTCATCAGGAGGTGAGATTTCTCCACCTAGTGAGAATTGATATAGTCAAGATAACCTACTTTACATTTTCTTATGTGACTTATCATTTTCCTTGTTGTTTGCTGAATTTTCCTACTATTTGCTAAAAAATAATGTTGTTTTTCTGAAAATTTCTGTCGTCTTCTCGTTTTCTGGCTGCTGTTTGGTCTTCCCCATGTTGAACTTCGATTTTCCCTCCTGGCTCTTTGTTTTCCCCTATTCCCTTTAGTTTCCCTGTTGTCTTTATTGATGGCTGCTTGTTTTCCCTCCTATGGCTGCTCAATTTCCCTATTTGTTGAAACATATGTTGGATGCTTTAATTCCTAATTAATTGGACTGAATTGGAAGAGTTTTGTGGTTGATTCGGAAGGCTTCTATTGGCTATTTGGATGACAAATTTATGTGAGCATTTAATATCATTTCCCCTTCTTTTTCTATATAAGGTGGTTGATTTATTTATGAAAAAAAGAGAGAGATAAACAACGACTACAAATACTAAGCAAAGATCAGAATATTGAAAAATGCTATAAAATTAGTGCAAGTATCTAAACAATTGCTACAAATACTAAGGGAGAATGGATGGAGAGCTTTACTAGATAAAGTGTCACGTTTTTTTTTTTTTTGTATTTTTGAAGTTGATGTTTCAAATATGAATGACACATACAAAACTCGCCATTGATCAAAGTGAAGAGGTAAAGAAATAACAAACATGCATCATTATCGTGTTGAGCTATTCTATATTATTGTTGACAAGCAACTTTAAGAGCTAAATAATCGCTTTTCTAAATATAATATTAAGTTACTTTTTTGTGTGACGTGCTTAAACCCAAGTGATTCTTTTTTTACTTATGATGAGAGAAAATTGATTCGTCTAACAGAGTTATATCCAAGTGACTTTTTCACAATTGAGTATGTGACTCTTAAAAGTCAGTTATTAACTTATAGTAGTGATATGCATAGCAGTGATTAGTTCTCATCTCTAAACAGTATTGGTGATCTTACAAAGCAAATTATTAAGGAAAATATGGATGGTGTGTATCCTCTGGTTTACGATAAATTATTCTGTGCGGAGACCAGACGCAGAACGTCGTCCGGAGATCAACCAGAATGTGACGTTAGTGGTACCAAGCGTACCGAGCAGTGCTGAGCCGCGGTACCGAGCACAAGGGTGACGTGACACATTCTAATTGGTCTCCAGATGGGATTCGGCATCCGCACAGAATAATTAATCCTGATTTACAGACTTGTTATTTCAGCATCAACTTTACAAATTGCTACTACTACAATGGAGAGAGCATTTTTTGCAATGAGGATTGTCAAATATTGATTGTGCAGTAGAATGAGTAATGATTGGCTCGCTCAATGATTATCTAGTGCCATACATTGAAAAAAATGTGTTCGATTTGATTCCCAAATGAAGTTGTAATACAACATTATTAAAAAAATACAAATAGATTAATAAGCTTATAATAGTTTTTCAATTTATCAATTATAATGAAATAAAAAAAAAATTCTTTGAATATGTATTCATTTTATTTTTTAAAATACTAGTCCATTTATATAAAAAATTGCCCACCCTTAAATAAAAAGGTTGATTTTGCCCCCGCATACAAGAGCAATATGATACATTTCTTACCAATACTATTGACAAAGCAAAAACAATTTACACTACATATCATACAGCAAATTAGATTCATATATCTATCATATTTTTAGTACCAATACCGAGGAGCCTACTGTACTCTTTTACCATTACTATCATAAGTCTTTCCCAATTATTTAGATTTGGTTTTAAGAATCTATATACATCATTCATTATTATTGAACGTTGCTTGTGTTATTAAGCATATTTTGAACATATTATTTTGTATAATTTCTAATTATGTTATCTTTGGTATATCCCTCTTACTCATAATTCCTTTGCATTCAATTTATCTACCATCTTGTTGGCACATTTGCTACTCTATAATGCATGTGCCCCTACAATTGCTTTAATATACCAAGTTTTTATTCAATTTGCAAATAATGTTCTTTTCAAGGACTTTAAAGCCTTCATATTTGCACTGTGTTGATGACCATTTCCAAATCATTATAAAGACACAATATGCCAATTTTTTATCATTATTTTGCTCAAAACCAGTCAAATAATAGTCAGCTTTATAATTGGGCAAAAAATTCTAATAAAGCTGATAAATTCCCTTCAGTTGAGATCCTCATACCATGGAGCTAATTGTGATGTTTCTCTTCCTTGCTCCTGAAAAATTCATTTGTTCTAAAATACCCTCATATCCTTAGATAGCCTTGTTAATGTAAGTATTATATTAAAATAAAGAGCGGATCTCCTCTTTCATTGACATCTCTCGCTGGATAGAGTCTTTTAACTTGTTTTGATTTTTCAAAACACTCCTCATCACCACCACAAAACCAAATAATATAAAGAAAAAAAATATATCCATGAGTAAGATCAAAATTTTTTGAGACCTCAACTATATAAAATAGGTATGGTTTACCCAAGTTGCATTTCAAAAATTTGAGAACTCTCCAGAGTAGTTTAGTGCACATAAAATTCAATAATCTCCTCAAGCCCATAAAAATGACAACCACAAATCTTCAAATCATAATGGTTTAACTTCTCAATCCAAACTTCTTCACCAATTTTATAGTACAAAAGAATTGGGGGTCTCTATTGATTAAATACGCAACAAACATCAACACAAAAAGTCTAAGCACTCCATGTAAATTCATGCTTCTAGTTCTTTCATTCAAAGTTATATTTATATGCTCAACAATCGTATTCTATTGCAGAGTTCCTAGAATTGTCCTTTGCATATGTATTTGATGGACCGACGATCAAGGATGTGGGCCTAGGAGTGGTTGGAAAGGGAGGAGAATTAAATGAGGGGATTGAAAATGAAGGAGGATTAAATAATGGGATTGGAAAGGGAGCAGAATTAAATGAAGGGGTTGGGAAGGGAGGAGAATTAAAGAAATGGATCATTTATTAAAGGAGAAGTTGGGGGAAAAACATGGAGTAAATTCAGGTTTTGAGAGGGAAATTTTGGGAGAGCTATATAAGGCCTTGTGGTATTATGTTTTCTTTCATGTAGATTTTGTAAGTTTTCTTGCTGCCCAATGTTTTTGTGAGGGATTCTAGCGACGTCTAGAGTTCGGGAGAGAAGGTCCTCATCTCGAAATTTGACCATTGTATCTTGTGGGTTTGTGTTTGTTTTCTTATCAAAAAAATATGTGTGGTTTGCTGAAATTTACTCTGTTCATTAATTTTTGGTGTTGGGAGCAGCCCGATGGCTAGGAGAAGCATTGACGCGTTGGAAGAAAAGTTGGATGGAGAAATAGGGCAGCTCAGAATGGATGTGGGATCGTTGAATGAGCGTTTTTTTAGCGATGGAATGAAAGTTTGAGAATCTAGAGGAGATGATGAAATGGATGTTGAAGTTTCAAACAAAAGTGGCTACGCTGGAACCAAGGGGGAATCAGGAAAATGACATGCCGAGAGAAGACGACGAGGTGAAAATTTTAGGAGAATAGGAGGGAATACCCCACCTTGAGCCTCAACTGATAAGGGGGATCGATAGAGAATATGGAGATAGGAGGGAATGGGAAAAAAAGAACATGCATGCTGATTTTGAAGGAAGAGGAGGATATGAAAGGAGAAGGGAGGAGAGGGAACCATGGAGAGAACCCAATGTTCACTTCATGGGAGGCATGAGGGGAGGAAGGGAAAATTAGGGCAGAGGAGATCCAAAGATTAGGAAGCTGAAAATGTCGGTATTTGAAGATGAGGATGCACATGAGTGGAAATATAGAGACTTATGGCAGTAGCTCTATGTCTTGAGGGAAAGACACTGGCATGGTACCAATAGAGGGAGACAAGGTAACCAATCCGCTCGTGGGAAGAATTTAAGGATTGCTTGTTGGAGCATTTTCGAGTCAAGCAGGATGGGGATTACTATGAGAAATTCTTTGCATTGACATGGGTAGGCACTGTGATGGAGTATCGGGAAAGATTTGAGCTTATGTCAAGTCGGGTAAGGAGATTATCGGAGACTGTGTTGGAGGGCAATCTCATGAAAGGCCTCAAACCATATTTGAGAGCAGCGATGAAGGTGGCAAGGACCCATTATTTGGGGGAGGCAATGGAGTTGGCTTAGCTGATTGAAGACAAAAATTCACTGCAGAGGAGTAGTAAGGGGGTTAGTTTGGGAGGTTCTTAACGCACAACGACCTTTCCTGAAACCTAAGGTGCCAACTATACCAGTTCAAAGGGAGGCTCCAAAGGAGGGTAGTTCGAGAGTCCGACAGAGAGGGAACTTCAAGAGGTTGACTAATACTGAACTGTAAGACAAGAGAGCCAAGGGGTATGTTTAAGATGCGGCGAGAAATTTACACCATGACATATATATAAAAATCATACCTTGCAAGTTCTCTTTGTGTGTGATGAGGAGGTTGAGGCAGATACAATAAGCGAGGAGGTGGAGGAAGAGAAGCTCTTACACTTAGAGGTGGTTGAAGTTTCATTTAAATCTGTAGTGAAATTCAACCCAAATCACACTATGAAGGTGGTTAGATGGGAGGAGAGGCAGTAGCTATCCTGGTGGATAGTGGGGTTACACACAATTTTATATCAAACCAGGAGGTTGACAAACTTGGGCTGAAACTGGTGGACACTGGATGTTTTGGAGTGATGATGGGCATAGGAAAGGTGGAGAAGCGCAGAGGGATCTGTTAGGATTTGGTGGTAGAGCTGCAGGGGATTCACATCAGAGAGGATTTTCTTCCATTAGAGTTGGGAAGCACTGATTTGATTTTGGGAATGACATGACTAAAGACCTTGGGGGAGACCAAAGTAAACTGGAAGGCATTAGCTAAGGAAATCCAGGTAGAGGGGAGGAAGGTGGTAATTAAGGGAGACCCCAGCTTATCCAAAGCAAGGGTTTCTTTAAAAATCATGGTTCTTGCATACAAGGGGAAGGATGAGGATTCTTGGAGGAGCTCCAAAGCTTGGAGGGAGGTGGGATAGAGGAGATAGAGGGCATTCCATACATTGTTCAGCCACTATTTTGATAGTTCATGCAGGTATTCCAGCTTCCTTAGGGATTGTCACCCCCATGGAAGCACGAGTACTCTATTGTTCTGAAGGAAGGAGTTTTCCCCATTATTGTCAGGCCATACTGCTACCCTCAGATCTAGAAGGATAAGATTGAGAAATTGATTCGGGAGATGCTTGAAGCTAAAATAGTCAAGCCTAATGTGAGCCCTTTCTCTAGTCTTGTATTGTTGGTGAAGAAGAAGGATGAAAGTTGGAGGTTCAATGCAGACTATCGTGCCCAGAAAAAGGAAATTGTACCAGACAAATTTTCCATACCAGTCAATGACGAGCTGTTAGATGAGTTGCATGGATCCGTGATATTCTTCAAGATTGACTTGAAATCTGGGTACCACCAGATTAGAATGAGACCAGGAGACACCCACAAGACAGCTTTTAGGACGCACTAGCGACTATGAGTTCTTGGTGATAAATTTTGGTCTCACTAACGCACCAGTTACTTTCCAGTCTCTAATGAATAGGGTATTCCAGTCCTGCTTGTGAAGGTTTGTGCTAGTATTTTTGATGATATATTGGTGTATAGCAGATGTGAGGGGGAACACTTGGAGCGTTTGGGAGTTGTGTTATCTAACTTAAGAGAGCGTTTTTTTTTTTTTTTTTTGCAAATCAGAAAAAGTGTTCTTTGGCTCAGCCCAGAGTGGAGTATTTAGGACATGTGGTATCGCAGAAGGAAGTGACAACTGATCGGAATAAGCGAGGCCATGCTCAAATGGCCCATACTGAAGACTTTGAAAGAATTGAGAGGATTCTTGGGACTCATAGGCTACTATCAAAAATTTGTGAAATGACACAGTTCCATAGCATGGTCGTTGACGAAACAGCTTGAGAAGAACAACTTCAACTGGGGAGAGTCAACCACCTAAGCATTTGAGGAGTTAAAGAATGTTATGACTAGCATGTCAGTTTTAGCTTCTCAAGATTTCAGCCAATCTTTTGTAGTCGAGACAATGATTCAGGTTTTGGGATGCGAGCGGTGCTCATGCAGAATCACAGACTTGTGGCCTATTTCAACCAGGTGTTGAAGACTAGGACAAAATTTAAGTCAGTCTATGAGAGGGAGTTGATGGTGATTGTGTTAGCCATTCAGAAATGGCAGCCTTATTTATTGGGAAGGCATTTCATCATCAAAACTGACTAGAGAAGTTTGAAGTATTTGTTGGAGCAGAGTATTGTCACTGAGGATCATCAAAGGTGGCTTTCCAAGTTATTGGGCTATGACTTTGAGATTCAGTATCGACCTGGAGTTGAAAATAAAGCAACAGGTGGTTTATCCAGGTGCATGGGGGAGCCCCAGATAATGGCATAATTTGTGCCCTTAGTGATTGACTGGGAAGCATTAAGGAGAGAGAACAAACAAGATGCCAGGTTGAGGAAAATAGAAAATTAGGGAGGAGCTGGTGGAAAATAAAGTCAGCCATCCGGGATATTCAGTGGTGGGACAGAAGTTGCTTCATAATGGGCGGTTTGTGCTTCCAAAGACTGCTTCTTACATTCCCTGCTTGCTTCAGGAGTTTTATGGGATGGCCATTGGGGGACATTCGAGGGTCAAAAATACATATCGTTGACTTTCTGCAGAGCTGTGTTGGGAGGGTATGTAGAAGGATGTCGAGAAGATAGTGGTTGGCTATGATATATGCCAGAGGCACAAGTATTTACCCATGTCTCCAGGAGGGTTTCTACAATCGTTAGCTCTTCCAAAAAAGTTGTGGGAGGAGACGACCATGGACTTCATTGAAGAACTGCTAAAGTCAGAAGGATACACTATGATACTAGTGGTGGTAGATCGATCAATTAAGTATGCTCATTTTATTCCCCTTCGCCGCCCTTACACGACAGTATCAGTAGCAATGGTTTTCATGAGGTGGTGAGATTACATGGGATACTAGAATCGATTATATCCGATCGAGACAAGATCTTTATGAGCCAGTTCTGGAAGGAATTATTCAAGATGCAGATGACCATTCTAAAAAGGAGCACTGCTTATCATCCTTAGACGGACGGACAGACAGAAGTGGTCAATTGTAGTGCAGAGACTTATATTCGATGCTTTGTATTGGATACACCAAAGTTGTGGGCAAAATGTTGGCATAGGCAGTGTTGGTATAACACTTCCTATCATATGATAGCTCAGATAACACCATTGAAGGTGTTATACGGAAGAGATCCGTCTCACTTGATATATTATAGACAAGACAGCACACCGGTGGCATCAGTAAAGCAGTATTTGGAAGACAGAGATAGGATTTTGGTGGAGCTGAAGGGACATTTGCTAAGAGCTCAGTAAATTATGAAAATGCAAGCAGATGCACACATGAAAGATATTTAGTTTGAGGCGGGGGCAGGGTTTACTTGAAGCTTCGACCCTACAAGCAGAGAACCTTGGCACATAGAAGGAATGAGAAGTTATCACCCCGTTATTTTGGTCCTTACAAGATAGTGGAACGTATCGGTGTCGTGGCATATCTCCTACAGTTACCACCATTGTCAGCTATCCACCCGGTGTTTCATGTGTCCCAGTTGTGACGTGTGATAGGAGAGCACATTCCATTTTCTGCACTTCCCTCGACCTTGACGGATGATATGGAGGTGTTGTTAGAACTTAGAACTATTGGAGGTTGAAGAAGCAAGTCGGGGAATAACAAGAAGTAAAGAAGTGTTGATCAAGTGGAAGAACCAATCGGAGTACAAAACCACGTGGGAGTCCTACTAAATTATTCAACAGCAGTTCCCTTTATTCCACCTTGAGGACAAGGTGTCACTTTTTTTTTGGGAGGGGGAGGGGGTATTGATGGACCGGCGGTCAAAGATGTGGGTCCAGGAGTGGTTCGAAAGGGAGGAGAATTAAATGAGCGAATTGGAAATGGAGGAGAATTAAATGAGGGAGTTGGAACAGGAGGCGAATTAAATGAGGGGATTAGAAAAGGAGGCGAATTAAATGAGGGGTTGGAAAGGGAGGAGAATTAAAGGAATGTATCACTTATCAAAGGAAAAGGTGGGGGGAAAACATGGAGTAAATTCAAGTTTGGGAGAGCTATAAAAGGCCTTGTGGTGTTATGTTTTCCTTCATACAGATTTTGTGAGTGTTCTTGCGGTCCTCTGTTTTTTGAGGGATTCTAGCAGCGTCTAGAGTTTGGGAGACAAGATCCTCCACTCGAAAGAGGACCATTGTATCTCGTGTGCTTGTGTTTTCTATCTTATCAAGAAAATCTATGTGGTTTGCTGAAATTTACTATTTGTTCGTTAATTTTTAGTACTCAAGTCCTAATAGTATTCCACTGGACGCACAAAATTCATTGAACTCCTTGTTATTATATTCTCCTCGGTTATCTACTCGAGCAATTTATCTTCCTGCTTATTCTCAACTAGGCATGTCATTATTTTAAAAGAAATAAGTAAATCAAAGTTATTTTTAAGAAAATAAACTCATATCTTTCTAGTTGAGTCATTGATGAAGGTGATGTAGTAAAGTGAACCATCAAAAGATGCCATCTAGCTTGGTTCCTAACATCAGTGTTTACATAGTTAAAAGGCTTTTGATTTGAACATCGCCAACACAAACAATACCTGATGATTCACCATCGGCAATATAATTCCCTATAATTTCCTACAGCATAATTAAAATTGATCTCATTATGTAATGTGTGTTTGCGTGTGTGAGGCAACATCTAAGTAATAGGTGAACTCTTAACATTTGACTGTCCAAAAGATTCCAATTCCCTTGGTTCATGGCTGCCGACTTTATCTACAAGAGAGATAGATGGAGTTTCGCCTAATACAAATAGTCACTTATCTGCGTATTTGAGTATCTAAAATATTTTCCATCCTCAACAGTAATTTCTACAACCTTTTCCTTAGAATCTCACTGTTGGCTTTAATGCCAATTGTTAAAAGAATAATTATGAAAGCTATAGTGAAGATGAGGATAAAAAGTTCAAGAAACACAAAATAAAAGACAATTTGTGTTTCGATGAGATTATCTTGTCTATGTTTAGAAGATAATTTATGTGCTTCAACAAGATTATCTCATCAAAGCTTCATATAAGATTACAAGAAAACATTTCCAAGATTATAGAGAAGAGCACATCAAATTTTCTCAAAATCCTCAATGCTTCGGGAAAATAATAAAGGAGCAAATAACGAAGTACCAAACTTAAAGGAGAAGATGTTAAAAAACCTTAAACACAATTCATTTTCACACTAACAAGAATTTTCTAGCATCACCAACATTGCCTTAGCCACCACAATGCTAGTCTACAACACCAAACTTGCAAAACACCACTAGTCCACTACACTTGCACAGCGTCGAAATAGTTCAGCACACTCAGAAATGAAAGAGTAGAGTGAAATTCCTCTGAGAAAATAATAAAGCACTAGATAGCAAGGTAGAAGATTCAAACAAAACCAAACGGAAGAACCGTGAATAAGATTCCCCATTCACACCACAAGATTTTTTTGGCATCACCAAACTTGCATATGACATTCGGCACTATTATACAACACCACTAAGCTTGCTCCACATTGAAAAGGTTCACCACAGGCAAACAAAAATACAATAGTAAAATTCCACTATTTTTTCTTCTTTCTTTCTTCATCTTTCTTCCCTTAAATTTCAACACAGGCACGCCGATAAAAAACCATCCTATCCTCAGCAAACTGACAATAAGAAAATAAAACAAGCAAAACTTGGCTCCTTTAGGTTTTCTATTTTTAGGCATTAAGGACATGGAATTTAAAATAAATTAGGGTAAATTTTATTTTGAATCTAATCTATTACAAAGGAAAAATATAACAAATATTTGACTATAAATCATCCAACCAGATAATTAATATAAAAAATATTTCTTATTCAAACCACCTTTTCTAAATTCTGTATTTATCATGAGTAAAAGATGGGCTCCACGAAATAAAAAAATGAGCCGCACCACAATCTGCAGGAATCAAACTGAAATCTCCCAACTAATAAAATAATTTAAAATATACAGCCAACAAACACAAGGTGATTGGGTGACATCTCTGGAATCAAGATTATATTATTATTCAGCCAAAAATATTTTAAAAATGAAGTAAAATAACCAATATTAGTTATACCCTTAAAATGGGTCAGATTATCAATTAGTGTTATTTGTTGTAGGCAAATCTCCATAAAATTTTGCACGGTCAAAAAGTATAAATTTCAGAATTTTGGAAACATAACCACCACTAAATCCCCTTTCAACCATCTAGAATAGGTTATAGCTCATCAGCATCAGAGGCCTCAAATCAAATTCTTCGGGTCCATACCAATGCAGATATATATATAAAAGGAAAATGACCTAAATGATTGATTGATTCTTTACGAAGGATCAAAATGATCTCCAAATATATTAAAGGACCGTTTTTGTCCCTCAAATTTTTAAAAATGAATCAAAATAGTCTTATTATGAGACTATTTTGATTCCTATTTAAAAAGTTGAGAGACCAAAATGATCCTTTAATATAATTGGGAACTATTTTGGTCCTCTCTCTCTCTCTCTCTCTCTCTCTCTCTCTCTCTCTCTATATATATATAATTAGAATAATCCATTACAAATTAAATATTAATTAAAATTTATTAAAAAGATACACCACATGAAAAAGGAAAGAATGTCAAACTCAAAGAAACTATCTGGAAATCATAACTACTAAGAAGATAATACCGGCAAAAAAATAAAGTCTACAAAGTGAAGGCTGGCAATTCTATCATCTCTAGCAAGAGGAAGGGAGCCTGACCTGCCAACAATAAGTGCTGCCAAAGCAGTCGTACCAGATGCAAGAGCAGAATCGACGCTGCAAGCCTCTGCAAATGCAGTGTCTGCATGCAAAAATGCAGAAGTAATCACTTTTTCAATATGTTTTGGAAAATCCTCATCCTCCATGATAAACCTTAGCAAATTACTGCAAACAAATTCAGCAGCATGCTTTCCACCATGCCCGTCAAATACCTAGATGGAAACCAATACAGGAACCAATTTGTTAAGCAAACAGGATAGCATACTGCACTTTTTCTGATATAAAGCTTAAGCAATAAAAATCGTATTTATGGAAAAAAAATGCCTTATTACTAACCAGGGAACAATCCAAATACCCACTCGTAATAGCAAACAATCAGGATATCAATGCCACAAATATGTTCAAACCAGTAACAATTTTATTAGGAATATCCCGAAAAGGAAGATAATAGCAACCCTATATAATTTATCCATAGAAAAGATATCACTGCAGGAAAATAAGATTGTGGAACTGTAGAATTGGTATCATGGATAACAGCTAAAACCTAATCAGTACATAACAAAGATCCTGGAAGTCATATGCTTGGATTTAGGGAGTAAAAGAAAACACTAACAAAAGCTTGAGCAGAAGATAAAAAAATGTACAAGTTGAGCTCAATAACATGAAAAAGTTAAACGAAATGCTTGAATGGAAAAATACCCCATAAAATGCATTGGGTCCATCTCCAGTATTCTTAAGGCAATATTCATCAGTGACGTTATCACAACAAACATATGTATCTTCCATGTTCTGCCGAAATCCAATATCAACATAGGCACCGGAGCGCACAATAGGTATATACTCTTTCTCACATTTTTTCCCACTAACTTCCGGCTCAATAGGAATGCTTGAAATTTGTTTCTGCAAAACAGAAACTAAGTAAATAATAAACATAAAAAATAACTATGCATTTAGAGCTACAAAAATTAAAGAAGTCTACCATAAACATGATTTAAAAGTTATTGGCACAATATTAATTAGTTCAATGTTAAGCTTATACTTCATAGTCTTCACCTCTCGTATCAAATTATGCATAGTACTCGAAACCTCAAAACGGTGAGTTGTTCAAGACATCACAGAGTAAGCAACCAAATAAATGCTAGTTCTATAAACCGTAGGAAACAGTTCCAATAAATTTAATGTAAACATCACCACTTCTTCAGATATTAATATAACACCCAAAGCTGCCATAAGCAAGCATGCCTCTAGACTCAAAGCTCCATTCATACGTTTCTATTAACTAGTTTATGTTCATTCTATATCTATGATGACAAGTAGACTATCTTTCACTATAAGTCCAAATAGTATTTTCCACAAGTTCCAAGCACTTCTTCAAAACAAGGAAAAAAGTATTGAAAATACAAAATATTGTAACAAAAACAAGAAACAGCTCCCATCCCTCTACAAACCAAAGCATTTAGTCTCTAAAATAATATGTGACATGCAATCAAAGATTAAGTCATTATTGATTAGCAATTGAACTGGGGTCAGCTTTAAGAATACATGCTCATAGAATCATGTTGAACGCTACTAGAAGAATTACATATATTCCAAGCAAATCATTATATGCACTTCAAGCCATGTTATATTTGGTCTACCTATTTTCCTTCCAAATCCAAATATTTTATATTAGTTTTCTCTATCATCTTATTGGTACATCTTCTACATTATAACGCAATTTCCTAAACAAGGGGTGTAATTGAGTGGCTACTGGGCTAGTTTGAGCTCAACTTACTAAATTACATCATTCCCTTTATTATTTTTCAATCCACGTGCTCCGATCTCCCATTTTGTCCATGGTTCCATTTCTACAACTCCTTGAATTGCATTAATCTTCTCTTTTTCCTAAAAAATGGACCGACTCATGAGATTGCTCAAACTCATTAAACTAGCATCAAGCTCAATTAATTAATCAAGTAAACATCAAGCCAAGGATAGCTTCAGTTCGATGGAACTAATTAACACACTTTTCTCAAACCAAAGCTATCTATTTTCCATAACCTCATTATTAAGGGGTGTTACCCAACGTAATTGCTTCTCATAAAATTATCAACAACAATATGATAATCATAACAACTCCCAAGATAATCACAAAATTTACAACAAAAAAGATAATAAGAAAATATTTACACCAATATTTGCATGTTGGCTTTGACCTAAACTTAGGTGTTAGTCTATTGGATGATTCTCAAACCTTGTACAACTTATCAAAGGATTATAACATGCAAATTCTTCTGTAATTTTATTTGTAGAGTTGCAGTGCTTATTTCAATCATATATCTCTAGATTCAAATTCCACCTATACCACAAATGGAATTTTCATGATATGAAATAATAGATAGCACGGTAAATTGTGAAGTTTTAAGAAAATACAAACTACAAAATGAAATGCCAAGTACAAATTCGTCCTACGTGCATAGTGCTGAAAGGGTGATGTGCATTACCATCAGCTATAATAGTTGACTAAATTCTACAACTTTTCAAACATGATAAACTTGTAACAAGATTAGTCAATCATGCTCGAATCTAAATGAAAATAAGTTGTCTGGGAACTAACAGCTTGAAAAAACTATAGGTATAACAACTAGAAGGCTTAAGTAGCCAACTAATCATGGAATTTCTACTACTACAAGTATTCAAGACCATAAGAACAACAAAATTCCTGGCAACTTTCACAGAAATCAACATACAAGTAACAAGGATTTGTTTCTGCACTCTTCCTAGCTAGTGAAAGTGATTGACAAGTAAATCCAACAAAATTAACCATGCAAATTCAGCTAACAAGCGGAAGATTTCATGTACAGGCACAATATACAGGGCATCAATTACTCCCGAATGGTTGAAAAACACAAACCTGCATGTTACTCAAATCACACCAGCAAAGTAAAAAATTATAACTGAGACAGCATAAAACGTAGACAAAATAACAGGTCGCAATGAAACAGTAATAAGGATTAAAAAAAAAAACAAAAATCCTCAACAATGATAAGAAGCACCAAAGTTTCGAGGTGGAGGGTAGAGAACTCACGAGGGATGTGTGACGAACGAGCGTCCCACTGATGGGCGTGTGGCCAGCGTTAACGCCAGCAAAGCACTGCCGGTTAGCTCCAGCAAGGGGGTTCGGCGGCCGGCTTTCGCTCGAGCCCGCATTTCCAATTCCACCTCTAACGCTCCCTTCCATCACCCACAACCATGACAACTCCAAGATCCAACAATTCTTGTCCCAAAACCCTCAAAACCAAAAGGCCCGCAGGAGCCTCACCAGTCCAGATCGATAACCTCCGAATTGAGGATGGAAAGCAGATTGCTTCGAGGACAAATCTATATCGATTTACAGGTAACGTCAAATTCCCTAAAGGTTTGCGGATGCACGGAAGGAAGCCTCAGCAATTAATTCCCTAAAGAAAAAAAAGGAAGGTTGCGCTGAGCTGGCTTCTTAGGGTTAGGGTTTGGTAACCCACGTGGTGGAGCGCCGGAAGTCTTATCAAGGAGGTGGTGGTGAACAGCGAACAGCTAGATTTGAGGTTGCTAGAATGTGCCACGAGGGTGCGTAATTAGGATTTGCCGACACGAAGCCCGTCAGTTTTTCGGCACGGGAATACGGGATCGGGCACCCGGATCGGACTGCTCGTTGATCGCGTGAGATTTTGGATTTTGAAACGTGCTGGGCCTGGGAAAGAATCAGGCAGATTGACCCGGTTCGGCCCATTCGTGTTCATGGTTATTCATCAATTTTGACCTAACATTAAGGCTTCATTTGGTTGGATTATTTCTTATGTAGAATGGAATTTTAAAAATAGCCATTTATATATTCAGCTTTAAAACAGAATAAAAGACTAAATTATCATTATCCGAAATTAATAATTATAGTTACACACTATAATGTGAGTATTTTATCCATTTTTAAAAAAAACTTAGACTTAAATTAGGCAAATAAAATTAAGCAATATTTCTTCTATCATATTACAAAGAATATTACAAAGTTGACTGCATCTCAATCTTTATAAAATTTGAAGAATAATAACTTTTATCTAGCTAGATGTGAAGTAGCAATATAATTGAATCCATTGAAATTCACATAATATTTGAGAATTAGATAAGTCGCGATGAGCTAACATGTGACTTAAAGAAAAAAGCTGTTGGACTGGCAACAATTTTAGAACTCCACCTAAGCCATACGCAACAACAATTCATAGTTACGGACAAGGCCACTCATGTAGCAGGTAGTGGGAAGAGGTGTGATGGATAAAAAAGAAGAAGCTGGACGTGAGGGAAGTTCCAAACTTAAGAAGAAGCTGAAGCCGAGAGAAACTCTGAAATCACGAAGGAAAGGTTTCTCCATACAATGCCAGAATATTGGAAGCGGAAGACGTGCTTACTGAACGTACGGACGTGGACGGTCATTTTAAACTTTTTTATTAGGTGACAACAGAGGTTTCTGTTGAAAAGCTGTATTAAAAAAACTTTCAAAATCAACATAGAAATAATGTTCTTGAAAAATTATTTTTATATAAGCATTACATGATTACATCAAAACATTAATCACATATAACTTTTGCCGTTTTGAAATAGGAAATGTTGGAATTATGCTAACCCAAGCGAGCCCTAAGGTGTGGGGAAATTATTGCATTCGGACATCGTACGCCTTCCAAAGTCCAATGAAAATGCGTCACATCACCCTCTACTCGGTACTGGATAACATGGCTGCACCTGATTCGTCTCTGGACGGTAAGTTGCGTTCGTTGTCCGAACCCAATAATTCCCCGTGTGGGAAAATTATTCGAGCTTAATCAAATGGTCCATTTCGAACAATTTTTTAATGCTATATTACTTATCAGATTTTTGCTCGATTATAATTTTTATCATTTTTCAAATACTTTTTTAAATAATTTTTTTCCTTCAACTTTTTTTACTTCTCTTTGAGATATGCAAGCCTCAAAAATATAAGATTAATTATTTGAAGGATGACATAATAACTAAGAGGACAGCTATTAATCTATGAAATTTTTAGGACATTTAGGCCAATGAAGTCAAATTCACACACACATCACATATACAAGCATCGAACCGAATACCTCTTAGTTGAAAGACAAAGCTCCTAACCAACAGATCAAGGAAAGCAAATTTCAATTTTTTTTTATTCAAGAAGAAAATTTTTAATTTGTCTAATCATTCTTTATTTTTTTAGGAATTTTAGAAGTAAGTATTATAATCTACAACATATAAATATTCCATTAAAGCCACTATTAATTTGTTACAAATGAGATGATTATCTTAATGTAATTTATAAATTTTTTTTAACTAAAAATCTTATAATTGTTTTTTTTTTTAAATCGTTAATAGCCTCGAGCCCGAATGAAAAAAAATTAAGTGTATTCTAAAGATCAATGATTTGTACTCCCACAAAAAAAAAAATGATGGCTTCACCATTGTGGATAAGCTTTGAGACTCATTCAAATTAATTTTTTGTTAAGATATTAAATATTAGAATATCTTTAATAAAGCTTTGACATGGATAAGCTTTGAGACTCATTCAAATTAATTTTTTGTTAAGATATTTTAATATTATTTTTTATTGTTTATCTTGCAAGGTAAAGTTTGTTTTTTTTTGTTTTTTTTTAAGAAATTAAACACAAGCTCACACACATAAAATATACAAGTTTCAAACTCAATACATTTTAATTTGGTAGCCTAAGCTCCTAAGCAACAAATCAAGAAGTTTTCATTACAAGGTAAAATATGATAAAGTCATTTTCATTTGATTATAGATGAGTAGGTTGACTCATTGAGATTCATAGCAGTGTAAATGAGTCGAGTCAAATTCGATTATTCTTTTCTTGGGATTGAGCTTAATTGATTATTTGGAATGTGCACAACTTGAGTATAATTTTACAAATTTCATTTTGAAAGAGAGAAGATGATTCAAATTCATGCATCTCTTATAATTTGATGATTAAAAAAAACGAGAAATTAAAGGAGAAAGAATGTGTAATCAATTGAAACAAAAAAAAAATTAAAAATTTTTTATTAACATTATAACATAACTTTTGAATTTGAATATATTTTAAGTATTGATATGTCTTCAAAAAATTATCTTGATCAGGAACGAATCTCGAGGCAAAATCAAGTTGGAAACTTTTAAAATTAAAATTGGGCTCATCCAAACTCTGATTTCAATAAACTTATAGTCGAACTGAACGTCTCAGAAATACAAACCCAACGACACCAAATTCGACTCAATCCGAGCCCAAATGAGTCCAAATCAAGGGGCCGAAGCATTGTTGGAGGGTTCGAGCCACAATTTATATTACCAAATGGTTTCCAAACATGATGTGCTTATGGTCGAATAGAGCGGCTTGACAAGATGAATCTAATGAGCCCAAGATAATTGAATTCCGATATCACTAAGACATTCAAATGCCTATCAAACGGCCCATGATCAAGGGATTCAACATCGGCCGTCAATCCAAATAACTCCCAATTTACCTTTGATTTTCCTTCTATTTTATGGGACATGTCACTCTAGGAAATCTATAAATAGATCCCTCCTCCCTCTTAAAGGGAGGCTCCAAGCAAGAGAGTAAGAGAGAGATCGGATATCACTTTTGCCTCCTAGCTCATCCTCGACCATCGCACGGACTTCTATCGTCGGACCACCACCTGAGACCCGGACTTCTGCCGGACCACCACCTGAGACCCGCACTTCTGCCGGACCACCACCCGAGGCCCGGAGTTCTGCTGGACTACCACCTGACGCCCAGAATTTTACCCGACCACCACCTGAGGCTCAGACTTCTATCGGACCACCACCTGAGGCTCAGACTTCTGTCGGACCATCACCTGAGGCTCGGACTTCTGCCAAACCACCACCTAAGGTCCAAACTTCTGTCATGCCACCACCTGACACCCAGAGTTTTACCAGAGTACTGCCTTACTACTACGGTCTTTCTGATCCCAGTCTCTTCCCTACTATGGTCTCCTACCGACTATAGTCCTTTCGACCTCCCTCGCTAGACAACAATCTTTCTAACCCCTGACTCTTATAAATTATTCTTCTTCCGACCTCCGTCGCCTACTATGGTCCTTCCAACCTCCATCACCAGACAACGGTCTTTCTGACCCGATCTTTTGCCAACTACGGTCTTTCAGATCCTTATTTCCTGCCAACTATGGTCCTTCCGACCTCCATCGCCTACTATGGTCCTTCCGACCTCCATCACCACACAACTATATTTCTAACCCCGGTCTCCTATCTACCACGATCTTTTCGACCTCTATCCTATCGACTATGGTTCTGCCGACCAAATAAACATTTCTATGTTGATTATTGTAACTCCCACCATGTAATGCGCTCTATATAATATACATTTGTGATATTAAGCCAAGACCTTCTCCAAAGGAAGGGCCTCATTTGTAACCAACTGCAAATACTAGTGAATTCATTCAAACTAGGTCAGACCCCGTGGTTTTCCCCCTTTTTAGGAGTTTCCACATAAAAAGCTCTAGTGTCTCTTATGAACGCTACGCTATCTCTTACATCTGCTTGTGTGTTGGATCTTCATACAATTCTAAGACGTTAAACTTCATATTTCTCTATCATCGTGAATATTCTAGTATGCAACAAGCATTAATGCGTCACCAAAAATCGCTTTAATTGGGCACGAATCTCAAGCATATCCAAGTTGAAAACTTTTAAAATTAACTTCAAGATCATCCAAACTTCAATTTTGGCAAACTTATAATGAAATTGAATATCTCAATGAGATGAGCAAAACAATACCAAAATGGGTCTAATCCGAGCATAATTTGGTCCAATCAAAAGACCAAAGTATATTTAAAAGATTTAAAGCATTAATTGGATGATTAAATTACTTATAAATATGACATGCTTATAGTCGAATTGAGCGGCTCGATGAGACAAATCCAACGAGCCCATGATTGCTCAATTCTGACATCATTTGGGCACATAAAAGTTTGACAAATGCTCTATGATTAAGGGGATCAATATGGGTCGTTCAAAGGAGCACTTTGAATTTGCCCTAAGTCAGCTTCTCCGTACTCCATATTTATGGGCCATGAAACTCTAAAAAAATTTATAAATAGACCCACATTTCTCACATAAAGGGGGGTCTTGGATTCAATTAGCTCAAGATTGAAGAGTGTTATAAGGCTTTAATGATCAAAGAGTTCTACCCAAGCACCTTCTTCACCCGCTGACTACAATCCCTCCAACCATTGTCATCCGTCGACTATAGTCCCTCCGATCACCATCGCCTGTCAACTATGATCCCTCAGATAATCATCACTTGCCCACTACAGTCCCTCAGACGTCCGTCACCCGCCAATTACGGTCCCTCCGACCAACGTCGTTTGCTAACTGTGGCCCTTTCGACCACCGTCATTTTCCAACTACAATCCCATAGACCATCACCACCCTCCAATAATAGTCCCTCCAACCACCGTAATCCAACTATTGTCCTACCAACCAAACGAGTTGGCTAACACTCTCCTGAGAATAACTCTCATATCACTAGACTTTTCCAACTTCCACCATGTAATATGCTTTATATGATATATATTTGCTACATCGAGCCAAGGCATTCCCCCCATGGAAGAGCCTCATTTGTAATTAATAATAAACACTAGTAGAATTATTTTAACTGGGCCAGGCCCCATGGCTTTTCCCTTTTTTATGATTTTTCACATAAAAATCATGGGGTCTCTTATGACTCTCCTATATCTCTCTCTTTATATATATGTGTGTTGAATCTTCATTCAAAGCTAAGACATTAAGCTCCTTATCACTCAACTACCATGAATGTTCCATGATGCAACAACATATCTTTTATTAATAATTTTCATATAAGTTGACTCATGAGATAACTATACAAATTGGGGTTAGCTCAAGGCTTGCATTTTAACTAATTTAGACTCACAAGATATTTAACTAGTCTAGTTTAGCCAGCTTATTAGTTAACTTGAGTCAATAACACACTAAGGGAGCTTGAAATTCTAATGCATGGCAACTGTATTTAGAATAGATAAAAAGGCATTGCCTTTGTTATGTTTGAGTTCATTTAATGATATATTTTATTAGGAAAAATATGTTAGAAAGAAAAAAACTTTCTAAAGATATCATCTCATACTCTTTTTTAATGTGATTATATTTATGAATGTTTAATAATTCAATTATATTGAGCAATAACATTGAACTTGTAAAATTGATAACACACTTAATAAAATTAGTACCATCTTGATACGAAACGTATCATAATAATGATACAATTTTTATTTATCTTTCTATCATAATCTGATCAATAGTTAAAATTATAAGAATGATACAAATGATTGATTGAATTAAATAATCCTAATAAATATTTAATTGTATAAATTTATATGAGATCAATTGTAGATGAGAAGAGTATGAAAATTGTTATGGATGAAATGCCCTATTTTATGTATAATATTTTGATAAGTTAAAAAATATAGTTCTTCTAGTATCTGAAGTATGACCTATATAGTGCATAATATCTCTGAAGTATAGATGTTGCAACAACTATGACTACATGGCTAGCGATTCAAATAAGAAAATAAGACTACACATGGGTATCTAAAATGAAGAGTAAATCACATTCAACCACTAGAGGGATGGCTATTCGATTACAAATGAGCTTCATTGGAATATTAGAGTAGAAGAACTTGAAACAAATTTATGAAATTAACCTTCGAACATGAAAACAAACTTATGAAACTCATCATTGCCACACGTACTATAAAAGATCAAAACTAACAATAAAATGAAAAAAGTCACTGCATAAAGGAGCTCCTAATATTAAAAGGATTATAGGAGCCTAAAACCAAAAAGAAAAGTTACATGTAAGCTACTACATAACCTTGACACAAAGGCCCTAATAAAAAGTGCAGATTGAATAACAACTAGCAAAAAAATGGCATACCTAATCCATACATGAGCCATCATTATCCAAACATGGCTTAAATTAATGGCAACTAATAACAAAACAAAAAATCATAACACTAGTTGGGGAAGCAAACTAAATCTTAGTAACACCATTGAGAAGGGGACTATTAAAATACATGCGAATGAATTTCAAGAACTTCCTTATACAAAAATTATTGGAGTTTATATGAAGGCCTATAGCCATCAAATTTGACACGACATGAAAATCCGACCCAGACCCGACCCAAAAAAATTCGAGTTGGACCCGACCCGTTTGATAAATGGGTCGGGTTCGGGTTCGCAGATTCGACCAGTTTGATAAAACGGGTCGGGTTGACCCGCAGGTTGTCGGGTCAACCCGAAAACCAGTTTAATTTAAAATTTTTGAATTCCCACTCTCTGCCCGCTGCCACCGCCCGCGCTGTTTAGATCCGGGTCAACTCGGGTTCAACCCGAACCCGACCCGTCGACCCGAATTGACACCCCTAATCAAATATTTTAAGTCTTTTATGCGAACCTATTCAAGTGTACATGACACCTCTAATAAGCTTCCTTTAGACCAAATATTTTTAGCGAGTCCACATAGTAATTTTAATACTCTTCAACAAGTTGGTTATGCTCAGACGCCACTCATGTGATGCTCCATAATCTAATTTTGAAAGAATTATTCTTTTATTTTTGCAACAACTAGAGCTACCTAATTTTGTTATCAATATAAATTTCAGGGTAAATAAAACTATGGATCAAAATATCAAGAGATAAATATGTATTCATTTTCTCAAAAATCATATATAATACTTAGGATATGTACAATCATATCATTACTATTCTATCTTGAGTATAAAAGAATAATTAAAATAATAAGAACTTGAACCGAAAAAATCCTTGTCAATCTCTCACTCATGCTCCCTTGTCCTGAATTGAAATCATTTAAAATAAGTGAAGAGCTCAAAAAGTAACCAAATATTACAACTAAACTTTAAGCACAAAAAATAAGCAATATGCATGTGAGCTGTCAAAACATAGCAGTAGCATTAATATGATTATAAATTAATGCCAAAATAGTAAAACACATATAAAGTAGCAGTAAAGTCTATAGGTAATAAAGCGATGAGGTATGAAAGCCACTAAAGTAATATAAGTTAGAAATCAGCAAATTAGTATGTGTTGAATCACTAAAGTAATCATCGTATTAATAATATCAATCAGTGACAATCAATAAAGGAATTACATAGATCGATAAAATCAAAGCATCAGTAAAGGCTATATTGTAAATCATATAATTAAATACAACAAATTATGAGCAATAATATCAATACACCAAACTAATAATGGTAATTATATTGTACATCAATATTAGTGCTGTATCATAATCTCATGCTCAATACATCACAAAATCAGTCAATCAATAAACAATACAATGTATTAATAACTATAGCAATAATATACCAGTAGTAGTATCTATCGATGACAGTATCAGTATTCGTATCGGTATCAACAAACCTACAGTAATAATAGTAAATTCATACATTGATAATTAATCAACAAATAGTGAACAATAAAGTTTTTGTAAATAAATATATTAATGATTCAAATGTAATTATATCATTTGTTTAGTTTTAAGTTTAAAATTCATATAAATCTTTTTATATCTTCAAATTTGGAGCTCTAAAATTTATGAAAAAAATATTCATAAAATTGGCAGCATGTCTATAAGACTCGTGAAATTGATTTGTAAAATGGGCACCTAACGGTCCCTGAAACCCACTTATATTGGCTTGTGTCAATTTTCTTAAGGAATTGCAATTAAATAAGATATTTCTTATTTTCATATCTGCATTATCTATAAATTAGAAAAAAATATATTATAAATAAAGCACAATAATATTTTTATATTATGAAGAAAATAATTTACAAATAAGACTTATAATAGCTCTGGAAATATTACTTGATTATATCTAAATATGGGTTATTATATCTTCCACGGATAATTAAATTTGGATCCAACATTAAGTAGCTTGAAAAAACCAATTTTATAAACATATTCCCAAAAATCAATTATCATGTTGTTTAGAATATGGTTGCCACCCACTTTTTCATAATAAATTGTTGTTAAAAACCTTAAGAACAAACTAATAAGAAGAGATAATAGTTAAATCTAGGTCTTTGAGGGAGGACCACATTTGCCTTCTTGTTAAGGCAACATTATTTGCAAAAATAAAAGTAACAAATAACTTCACAAATCTAAGACAAATGATCCCTCATGGATGACTTGGGAAGTGATAAGAATAGGATGAAAAAATATACATGAGGAATATATTCCATTTAATCCAATTGTGGCCATAGGAGTTATAGCAAAAATTGTTACAAATTTTCTCACAAAAAAGAGCTATATTCTCGAGAAAGAAAAGATCAATAAGAGAGTCAATGTGCATGTTAGTTTCAAGAAGGTTGATTAAATTGGAACTATTTAATAATCCATTTATAATCATGAATTCTATCTCGTGCTTAGATGTCTCTTATATTCCATGTTATAATGATTAGGAATCACATAAGAAAGCAAAAGAATTCATCTCTTTTCTTAGCTTTTTGACTAGATGTGTCACATAAGAAGGTGATTTAGCTAGCATATCCTCCATATATAAAGAAAACAAATTAATAGGCTATGTAGCATGAAGATGGGCTTCATAATCTTGAAAAACAAATAAGGAGTCAAAGGCTAAATTCTCTGTGACATTCATAGAGTTGACAAAGCTCATGTTGGGGCAAAGAAAACTAAATATAAGTTGGTAGTTTTTGGGGCAAGGAGAATTAGAGAGGAAAGAAGTGAGATTTGGGGTAGTAGATCAGATGTGGTCCAAAGGTGGAGAATGGGCAAGGGAAAGATTAAGGGTATTAATGGTTGTGTTTGGTGGAGATATAGAGATGATCAAATTTAGATGTGGAGGTGGCAATGGCCCTTAGGGCTAAGGCAGCATAACTCCTCTAGCAGCACTATTCCCATTACTAATCCATGCAATCATAATTGTCATGGGAGAAAGAGACATAAGCTCAACAACCTGTTGACTTCCAATCGTATTAGATTTCATATCGTTGAGATTGACAGGGATAGAAACATGAAAAATATAATTATGAGAAGCCTGAACACATACTCTCGCAAAGGCAATATACATTTTGAAGTACGTTTAATTATCAATAACCAAACATATTCTCACCATTCCTATCATGCTCATTCAAAAACCCGATCTTATTTCAACATCAAAGAAGAAAATTCGGAAATGAAATCTACAAAGGTCTTAAATCTCAAGTCCATTTTGGAAAATATATGAACATTCATCAAGAAAACATGGGCCTCCATCCTTATTCAAAATTGCTCTTAAAAGTATGATCTACAAAATCACAAAGTATAATAAAAAATTAAATTTAGCGGTGTATTTTTTTTTTAGATCGTATTGTTATTCCTTTAAAAATAATCCTGCTAATTGGAGAGGATACAAAAAGGATAGCTATTCTGTAACCCTTTAATAGGCTGTTCGGCCTTTATCCTCTTTCGTTGATCAGGATTGTGTTTCAATGTCAAATTATTAAAAAAAACCTCTCAAATGCCCGACCTTTTTCCTCATTTTCTTTCTGACGACCACCTTTTTCTACAGTCGATAAGAAACGAGCCAAACCTAGCCATTATTTCATAAACAATAATGCGTTACTGCCTTCCTTCATAGCTAGGCTTAAGAAAATTTTAACATTAAATTTTCTAAGTATATTTTGGTGCTCGTAAATCACAATTAGGTGAGTTATTATTATTATTTTTTTCTTTTGTTTTTTCTTTAAGGATTGACATTAGCAAAAAAAAGTTTTTGGGGTCATCATATCAAAATTTTAAAATACAAAAAAAAAAAAAAACACATATAGTTTAATGCACTATAAATTCATAAATTTAGATTTTTATATTTTTAAATTAAGTAGGATAAATTTTAAAAATGTTTTATTTTTTTAAAATAAGTGTAATACAATAATAATCAACCATTAAAAGAAAAATATAAAATTAACTGTTGAAAAGATGAGGATGCTTACATAGATGAGTGGCTTCACTCTTAGAGACAACTAGAAACTAGTATATATATAAAAGGTTGAAGTGGCTCCAATGACAGAAAAGGTTAGAGAGAGTCACCCTAGATTGTTTTGACACATAAATATCAGCCTTCCGATAGATCAGTTAGGAGAGTAGATATACAGTAGCCTCCCGCTTAAGTACGCATCCCGATTAAGTACGCAAAATTTTAACAAAATCTTAGAGTTCAACATTTATAGGAGATCATGTACTTTGATAACACCAAATATTAAAAAAGTTATACAAGTGTGAACTTGAGTCATTTCATTATTATATATATGCTGACATAATTAAATTCCATCATTAAATTTAAAAGGTTTATTATGTACATGTGGAGGACTATTGCGTCAAAAAATATTGCCTATCATACAAGTAAATTTCTCCCAAAAAATGAGAGGTCGTATTTGCAGACGGGTGGAGGTGACGTACGAATAGAGCTAGGAGTGCAGATGTTAATAGGGCGTACAGACGCGAATGGGGCATGCATACATGGACAATGAAGCCAAACGAGATATTGGTTTGCGAACGGCAGACTGGAACTAGGTGTGAGGACGCGGAAGAGGAGGCCAGACGGGAGCGTGGTTTGCGAACAGGAGCGGAACCCTAGACTAAATCTAACTATGCACCTACTAGTTAGGTACACATGAAATATTCGGGTTCAAGTTGCGTACTTAACCATGAGGGGTATTGTATTGGATTTAGCTTTTGCTAAGACATATATAAGTAGAATTTAAAAAAAAAAAATTTACCAGAAAATATTAGAACCGACTCTTAATAAGGTACAATAGAGGGAGGGAAAAAAAAGATTCATGTAGTAGATCCCATGTAAAGAGATAAAGACTTGATATTATTGATGTACATTAATAATCAACTAATTACTACAATATATAAATAAATCTAATACTTCTAATTAAATCCATTTAAATAAAATTATGATGAAATAAATGGTGATATGTATATCTCCGAAATAAATACGAAGCTTCATCTCCATGAAGGCCTAGTGCGGAGTCCAAGGAAGTAAAATCTACTTCTCTAGCTGTCCACTGATGAGTGATATCTTATCCTTTAAATATTGGCGGCTTCAACGTAAAGAGAATTTAAATTTCCAACCTAACGTGATCCCATCTACCTAGGCTTTGGAAAAAAATTCATACAAGGAGTTTCTATTTGGAGGTTTTTTTAATGAAAAATATGATTAAGTAATTAAATTTTTTACTTTATTTTAATAAACTATATTTTGATGTTCATCTCTCTAAAAAGGAAAATTTGAAAAATGAAAAAAATTTTCTAATAAATTTTAAATTAAGAGTTTATTTGAGATAATTTTTTCATTGTTCTATTTGTTCATTTGCTTTCTTGGTACTTTCTTATTATTTTTTAGAAATTTTTGTGATGGGAAACGATTTTTTCAATGGAAGATGCTCATGTGCAAGTGAGACAACGATCTCAAAAGATGACTCGAGCCACCAATCCAACATGAACTTAAACCAAAAATTTTGCAATCAGATTGATCTGCCAACTTGATTTTGATCTAAAAAATACCCATTTAATGGTTTTAAATTCTTTTATTTCTTAATATAATATTGTCATTTTTTATCTATTACTCAAAAAATAATAATTAACAAGTTAATACAAATAATTTTTTTATTAAAATAGGTGAATGAGTCAAATTCAAGTAGTTAGCTGGTCGAGTTTGTGTATTTTTTTTACTATAAAGTAGGGGTGTCAATTCGGGTCAACGGGTTGGGTTCGGGTCGAACCAGGAACTGACGCGGCACTATCGGGTCAACCCGAACCCGACCCGTTTTTAAAAACAAGTCAGGTATCCAGACCCAAACCCTACCCGATTCGGGTCCGGGTCAACCCGACTCAACACGAATGACCCGGGGTTGACCCAAAATTGATAGTTTTCGGGTCAAAATCGGGCCAATCTTCGATTTTCGAGTAAAAAACGGGTCAATCTTGGGTTTTCGGGTTAACCCGACCCGATTTTTAAAACGAGTTGATTTGTTGAACACGAACCTGACCCGTTTCAGGTTTGGGTTGACCCGAACCTGAATTTTTTCAGGTCGGATTCGGGCCATGTTTAGGGTTTAGGGTTTCGGGTCATGTCAAATATTGACACCCTACTAAAAAGGTTGTGTCAATTTTGGCTCGAATTCCAACACAATTAATTGACTAATTTTGACACCCTTTGTGTAATAGGCTAATAGCTTTAAAAAAAGTAAATATTTAATTAATAATAATAATAATATCCGTAATAATTTTTCAATTTATTTTCCCTACAATTATTTCATAATTTTCTTTAAAAATTTACAGCCTCTCAAATAAATCTTAAATTGAGGCTAGAGCTCGAAGATCTTGAATAAAATAAAATTAATCTAATAAAAAAAATAAAATCTGATTAAATTAAAATATCTCGAGGTCCTCAATCATTTAGCACTGTGCATGCATTCCGATAAAGAACAGGACAACAGAGAAGAAGGTGACGACAACCACTGCCTCTATATATTCCATGCAAAATTGGGTATTAATATTATACATTATATAAAGAAAGAGAGAGACGAAGAAGATTATAATGGAGTACAGAAAGAGACACGATAGTACGAAGCCTGAAGCCCTTTCAGGATCCAAGTTGCCACTGAAGCTTGATATCTGTAGCGATGCTCCGCGCATCAAAACTCGTGCCCAGGAGCCCCCTTCTCGTGAAGCCAACACAGTAGAGCCCCTTCTCTCCCTTCCAACCCTTCGGGAATGGCTCTTTAGGCATTCCCTCCGCCGTGAAATGTCCTCCTCCATCCTGAAACGATAAGTTTCTTATCAAACGTTGAGAAAAATTATTTATTTTTCTTCAAAAGAAGAAAAAATGTAAAAAAAAAAATCAAATTTTTATATTATGTTTTGACTTAGTAATTTTATCTTACCTTGAGCCAGGAAGGCACGTTGCTCTTATAACCAGTGGCGAAAATAATGGAGTCAAAGCGCTCCTCCTTACCATCGACGAACTTAGCTCCTTGGCCTGTGATCTCCCTCACGCCCTCAGTCACCTTCCCATTAAACCCACGCAGAAAGCATAAGCAATAAATATAAAAGAAAGTAGCAGGGCATCGATCATGCCTCCTTATTGAACAGAGAGAAGGTCAGAGCTTTAAAAGCTGAAATGGCATTTATTAAAGAAGGGGAGAGCTTCAAAGTTGAAGAAACAAAGCAAAAAAAAATTAAAATCAGGAAGATCAAATCACATCAAATGTTGCCAGAATTAGCCATACTCACCTTGATCTTGCCGATTTTGATGAGAGACAGAGCACCTACGTCCATCACCGGAGTCTTTCCAGTCAGATCTTTGAGCTCAATGGGCCCAGCTTTGGGCCGTCGAAGTCCGACTGACCCGGTGTCGCCCATCACCAAATTAGCCATGAACAGAAGAATCATGTCCACCATTCGGAGTGGAAGCCATTTCAGTAGCGCCATAGCTATCCCGAACGTCGAACACCCCATCATTTCCCTCGGCAATACATGTACCTAAATGAATAAAAATTTAATCTTTAAGCGCGAAAGAAGCAAATCATGCAATAAAAACAATAAAGATTTAAACTTTTGGAAAAAAAAATAAATTTAAATATGACATACATTGCTTCTAACCACTATAGATGGAGAGGCATTATGCCGGCAGAGATCCAAGCAAATTTCCATGCCGGAATTCCCACAGCCTACAACAAGAACCTTCTTTCCTTTGTAAAATATGCCGGATTTGTACTCGGAGCTATGGATTACATCGCCGGAGAACTTAATAAGTCCAGGAAAGTCCGGAATTACAGGTACGGCGTTTTCTCCCGTTGCCACCACAAGCCACCGGGTCAAGAACTCCTCAAACTGTGTCCTGACTCGCCATTTTCCTGCCGCTGAATCAAACTCTGCTTGCACGACGGCGCAGCCGAATCGAGGTTTAATGCTGTGAGTGGCAGCATAGGACTCTATGTAGGAGATGAACTGGTTCTTGGATGGGTACTTGGGAAAGTGTTCGGGAAACTCCATTAAGGGAAGCTCGCAGAACTGTTTGGGTAGGTGAAGACTAAGCCGGTCGTAAGTCCAGTGGCGCCACATGGAAGCTAAACTTTTGGATTTCTCGAGGACTAAGGAAGGGATTCCTGCGTCGGCGAGGCATGCGGCGGCCGCGAGGCCTGAAGGACCGGCTCCGACGATGATGGGACCGGGAACCAATGAGAGTTTGAGAGAAGAGGTTTTAGCTGGAATTGAAGCCATGCTCTGTTCTTCTATGTTTAAGCTTCCCCTGTTTTCTTACAGTGGAGTGGAAAGGAGGGAGCTTTACGGCTGAAAAATGTCACTGTTTATTTCTGCTGCTTCTTCTCGCCACGGCGAAGATGGCAGGGAATGGAGTGGTTTTATAGAGCGAAGGAAGGTGAAGAGCGTGTTGTGGCGGGCGTCGGAACTTGAAATGTAATAAGTTTGGGTTTTCTTGCTCTACTCGGCATAAATAAATTGAAATGTTGAGATTTTCTGAATGGTAAATGGGAGATGCAGGTTGAAGTAGTATAATTTTAAATTTTTGTAATTTATAAATTTAATTAAAATTATTTAATATATTTTTTGCTATATTATGAGTTTTGAATAAATTAAGAAAATTTTGGTTTAAAAATTTCAGATAATATTACTATGATGAATTATTAAATTATTTGTTGTCCTCGAGTATTCACAACGGTAGAGAAATATAAAGTTTAACGTCTTAGTTTTGTACAAAGATTCAGCACGCATACAAATAAAAAAAAAGGGTGCAATATTCATAAGAGACCAAGATTTTTACGTGGCAAATCCTGAAAAGTGAAAAAACTACAGGGTTTGACCCAGTTTGAATGAATTCATTATTATTTGTAGTTGATTACAAATGAGGCCCTTCACTGAGGGGAAGGCCTTAGCTTGATGTAACAAATATACATTTTACATAGTGTGTTACATGGTAGAAACATGAAGAATCACAGTTGATATGTTTTTTTTTGTCAGAAAGATCATAGTCTGTGGGCAACGTAAGTCAGAAGAATCGTAGACGACAGGCCACGGAAGTTATAAAGATCGTTGTCTAACGACGAAGGTCGGAAGGACAACGTCAGGTAGAAGTCCATCAATGGACAAAAGTTTAGCGTTAGATAGAAGTTCGACGAATGCCCGACGATGGGAAAAATTCTGGCGTCAGATAAAAGCTCGATGGAATTCCGGTGAAGGGCGGAAGTCCGACGTCAGCTAGGAATCCTGCGACGGGCGGAAGTCTGGTGTCAGATAGGAATCGAGCGACGGGCGCAAGTCCGACGTTGGGTAGAAGTCTGTCGATGGACAGAATTCGATCTGACATCGAATAGAAGTTCGACGAAGGGTAGAAGCCTGACATCAGGTAGAAATCTGACGACGAGCCAAGAGCCGATGTAGGTTAGAAGTATGACGTCAGTCGAAGACCGGGTAGAACTCCGGCGTCAGTTGGCATTCAAGCATAACTCTGACGTTAGTAGGTTGCCGGGTGGAAGTCCGACGATGGTCAAGGAAGAGTCTTGTGACAAGAGAGCTCTCTTTCTTCTTTTCTTTTTCTTCCTTATATTCTTGCTTCCTTGCTTAATTTTGACGTTAGTTGGTGATCGGGTAGAAGTCCGTCATAGGTCGACTACTGGGTGAAAGTTCGGCGTTAGTTGGGGGTTGAGGAGGAGCTTCTTCCTTCTCTTCATTTTCTTCCTTCTATTATATTCTTCTTTTCTTGCTTGGATCCCTTTTCAAGAGAAATGAGGGGTATATTTATAATTTAATGAGAGTGGCATGACCAGTAAATATGAGGAAGATTAAGGGTAAATTGAGAGTGGTTTGAATGGACGACCGATGTTGAATCCCTTGATCGTGAATTGTTTATCAGGCATTTGAAGGCTCTAATGATATCAAGATTTGACGATCTTGGGCTTGTTGGATTTGGCTCGTTGAGCCGCTCGATTCGACTACAAGCACACCATACTTGAAAACTGTTTTATAATCCAAATTATAATTTGAACCATCCAAATGCTCATTTGGGCTCAGATTGAGTCGAATTTGGTGTCGTTAGATTTGTATTTCCGAGATGTTCAATTCGACTATAAGTTTACTTAAATCGAAGTTCAGACGGTCCCGGATTTAATTTTTAAAGCTTCCAACTTTATTTTGCCTCAAGATTCGTGCCCGATCAAGATAATTTTTTGATGATATATCATTATTAAATTTATTTTAATATGAATATAATAAAATAAACTTTATTATGCAATCAAATTAAATAATTTTGAAACACATCCCCATGAGACTTTGATCAAAATATCATGGCCAAAATATTTTTTACAAATAAATAATTTGAAACAAAAATTAATAAGTTTAATGATGTTTTTCTAAAATTTTAATTGAATGAGGTTACTGTGTGTATTATAAATATAACTTTCCCAAAAAAAAAATATATTATAAATATAACCACAATTAAATAATTATATTTATTTATACCACTTTTTTTAATAAATTAAAATCAAAATTTAAACCATAATTGATAAAATTATTGAAACTACATGAATTGGTGGGGACCAACACCTAAATTAAAGAAAATACGAAAAATAGAGGTGCATAATTGTTTATATGAACTATGAATTATTTAGATTAATTAATTAACAATGATCCTTAGTGTTAGTATACTCCAATATTAAACTATAGCTTTTGGTAACGAACAATTATTACGTCCTTCGACCGAATGAGAGAAAGGAACCGTTAGGTGTCCGTTTTGCAAACCGATTTTATAAAAAAAAAAATAATTAAAAAGAGCTTTTTTATTTATTTTTTTATATTTTTTGAAACCATTAAAGAATTTATAAGACCTTCATATAAAAAATTGATTAAATTATTTAATTACATTTATATTATATTATTATTTTATTTAAAATATCTTAAACCATTATCTATAATATTAAATCCATTTCTCATCTCAAAATCGGCTAACAGAAAATTTTGAGAGACAATTGAGGGGAGAGAAAAGAAAAGCTTTGATTTAAAGGTCGTAGAGCAATTATCGTTAGTCGGCCTAGTTGGAAGATTTACTCATCTCACTGTAAGAAATCATTACCCTATTTTTTATTTCAAGAATTTAATATTTTTATTATTATTTTAATCAAAATTGTGTTTATGTTATCGAAAAATAATGATAATTTTTTATTGGTAAAACTTTCATATCGTAACTTTGTATATGCTATAGATATTGTGATTATGAATATTTTGGGTTTTTATTTGAAATTTTTTATCAGGAGATTTTGTAAAATAGTAATTTTTACATACTCAGAAATTTATTTTGACATTTAAAAATAGTGTTTTAGCACAATAAAAACTTTAAAATATTGTTATATACAATTTCTAATAATTTGGATAATTTCTAAAAATATGAATTTATGCTCAGTAGGATTTTTTTATTGCTTATCGTTATGATGTTTTTACACTTTCTAAATTAAACTCAATTATATTTTATTTGATGCAATGTATTAGAAATGAATGTGAATACGTAATTGAGATTTTATGTTATAGTACTATAATAATAATGTGTATGTAAAATACAATTAAAGACTAATTGACCAGTTAGTTGGGGACTAATTAATGGCATGTACAAGATGGTGAGCCAACAAGATTTCTTTTAAATACTATAGTTTGGTGTTATCTTCTACTGATTCATGTGTTACTGATTAGGAGTTATAATGAGATGATTGTTGTGCCGACATGCAAAGAATGATGACTTTGTTTACAAAGCCAACAATTTACTAATACTAATGCGATGATACTGAAAAATATCGTTATAGTTAAAATTCTTACTTATTTGATGGGACATACTAAGCATTTAATATATTGATTTGATACTAATATAGAATAGCTAGATAATATGTATACACTATAATATGATTTTACTTCCTTGATATAATTTTGATAGCCTTTACTAATGATTTAATTTTACTACTTTATATGATCTCTTTACTGAATGATAGTACCAATATGATAATTGTTTATAGATTTGACTCTTACAAGTTAGGTATTGTGTGTTTCGAGTTGCATCGTATTATATGTTGAGAATCTCATTGCTAGTTGATTGTTACGTATTATGAGTTGCATATTATATGTGCAAATTGCATTTTGTGTGTTACTTATTATGAGTTATAGATTCTATATTGTGTGTTACTTATTTTATGTTGTGAATTAATGATTACATGTCTTAAGTTGCAGGTTGTATGTTTTGTGTTGTGAGTTTCATGTTGTGTGTTGCAACTTACGTGTTTCATTTTGTTGGTTGCATGTTGTAAGTTTTATGTTGCGTGTTACAAATTTTGAGTTGTAGGTTACATGTTGTGTGTTACGAGTTATATATTTTTAATTACATGCTTCATGTAGCTAGTTACGTGTTGCGGGTTGCCTATTATGTTTTGCAAGTTTCAAGTTGCGAGTTGCATGTTTTGTATTTCTCTTTGCATGTTGCATGTTGCATGTTACAACTTGCGAGTTGTAGGTAACAAGTTGTGAGTTGCATGTTGCAAGTTATGTGTTCAGGATGAGGGTTGCGTGTTTCTTGTTGGAGGGTTAAAGCACATTGTGAAAATCTTCCCGGATAATGAACCGAAAGAAGGGGCGGTTTATCGTTCGATTAATTCGACCGGTCGAATCGGGTTTGAACAGATGATATAATAAATTATATAATTATTAAAAATTAGCTTCATATTCGCAGCTATTTAACATCCTATTACTCTTATGGATTTTATTGAAACTTATTACATTCACTCTAATTTCTTTTTTATATAAAAGCTCCTATATATTTCCAAAATAATTCCTTTGTATTTCTTCTAATTTGCTTGAATTTAAGAAATAATACTGTATCAAAAAATTTGAAATGATTGACCATCACTATTTTGGCATTCATTAAGCATATATGTAACTCAAAATAGATAAATATTGTAACACAATAAAATTGTATTGTCCTCCACATCAACCTATAACATTGATTTGCTTTAACAATACCATAATTTCACATTACACGGGCATCAATTAAGTTTATAAAATATAAATAAATATCACATGATACAAATGTGGCATCAATTAAGTCTATAAAATATAAATAAATATTTCATAAATAACTTTAACATGATTTATAGCTAATCAAATAAATGGAGAGTAACTGTAATAACAACAACACCACCAAACGACAGACCTTGTGGCTCCAGATTCTCGCATGAGGTGGTCCGACCATCCTGTAGCTCTCGATTCTCACATATGATGATTAAACGACATTGCATTTGGGGAGGAATGCATACCTATTATCGACCTCTATTGTACTTTGGGAGTTAAGGAGTGCATACCATCTTTAGTTATCTTTCTCTAGCATGTGAAGCTCTTAAAAATGAAATGAATAAAAGAATATGTTAAAATCTTATAATTTTTACCTCCAATTAGTGAAGCTCTGAAAATAAAATAAATAAATGTTACTCATCATAATTGTTCACATAATATGAAGTAAATAAACAAAAAATATTAATACATTTTATTTGAACACACCACCAATTATAGCAAGACTGTGACACTTTATACTAACCGATAAGAAAAAAAAACACATTCATAATACATCTATGAAGTTAACAATATTTAGCTTTCTTAGTTCAATAGTTTTAATAATTTTACAAAATAAAAATTAAATATCTCCTAAATTAGCATCATCAAATCTATCCCTATAAGTTGAGTTTCCAAGTTGAGCTTCACCAAAATCTACAGACCCAAATGCATCTAAATCATTGAAGCCAATTATGTCATCTCCATCTCCTTCATAATTCTCTAGTTTACCTTCACCAAAAAAATAAGAAATATAAAATAATATTATATTTTTTTTATTTTATTTAAATGATATATTCATATTTTACTAACAACTTATTTTATCTAGGTTGAGTGGATATGTCTTCTTCTTCAAAAATTTGTATTGCATCCCTTCGTATATCTTAGTTATCAACTCCTCTAAGTTAAGATCTAATGGTAATTCATCATCGAGCACCTAAAAATCTATCATTTCAATACATGTGTAGTCTAGAGGATCAGAACTTTTTTTTGTAAGTTACAACCAAAAAAATGAAATAATAAATTGAATGACATTTATACATATATGT
>NW_021369505.1:52500-53518 GCF_001605985.2 Dendrobium catenatum
TTTTGTAGTCCTTAAAAGATCATAACGCAATGTAGGCTAAAATAAAATCTGCAAGCAAGAAAAAAACTAGGAAAAGTATGCAATTTCTACTACGCAAGGTAGGGCTGCAAGCGAACCAAACGTTCGACGAGCTACTCGTTGTTCGGTTCGATTAAAGCTCGTTTGAGATCATTTAATTAACTAAACAAACAAACTTGAACAATTTTTTAAATACTCGATTCTTAAATAAACAAACTTGAACGCTAATGTGTTCGGCTCATTTATGTTCGCGAACAACATCATTTGAAGTTCGTGAACAAGCTCGACATTAAGCTCGATAAGAAGCTCAATTCGTGTTTGATTTTGAACTCGTGAATAAGCTCGATAAAAATAATTAATATTTGACTATATAATTAATAAATATAAACAATCATAACCTTTGTTACATAGATAATTGCTTTTATTATAAATATGTTTGTTTATAGATATGTTCATGAACGTGTTCGTTTGATAGTTAAAAAAATTCGTTCAATATGTTCGCGAACAAGCTTGATAAAACTAAACGAACGAACATGAACTGAACATGAACCGAACATGAACACTCCTTAATTTAAATGAACCAAACATGAACACAAACGCTAAAGCTCGAACAAACATGAACCAAACTTGAACAAGCTGATACTAAATGAACACAAACATGAACACTCACATACTCGGCTCGGCTAGGTTCGTTTGCAGCCCTAACGCAAGGATTGTAAACACATCAATATAAATAAACCAATTAAATAAATGTCAATAGGCCAACTTCCCTTTAATTACAGCAGGATTATCCACACTCAAATCTCATTTTTACAACTCTTAACAATTATTACAAATATTACATTAAAAGGAAAGCAGTAAATCTAAAATCACATGCAGGATTATCCTAATAAAAATCCCAAGCATTTATGACATCTCAAGCAATTATATAAGAACAAAAAAAAATTCATCACAACCACATTCTTGTCCATGCTCTTAATTATTGAGGGCTAAGTCGTCT